>NW_028241208.1:0-85662 GCF_964263255.1 Lissotriton vulgaris
ATGAGAAGCTGATTGGCCCTCCGGTGTCTGTCAACATTCTAAACAGTCCGGAGCGGCCGCCATCTTGTCTCTCGGTAGGATCGAGAGACAAGAGGAGGCCAAAACAAAGGGGGAAATTACCATAAGGGGGCATAGTAGATCCTCGTTGACCCCCTAGGTTTTATGTGGAGGTTTTAAAGGGCCTAGGAGGGTCCAAAAAAAAAATTTTTTTTGCGTGGTAAGCGCCAAGTTCGCGAACCGGATAGCTTTCTGGCAGCGAACTTTATGGATAAAAGAATGAAAGACTTTTCTAATACTGTATGTTAATTGTTTGTTGTTTTTCTTGTTTTTTTTTGTTTTCTTTATTTATTTATTTTTTTTATTATGATTGTGTTTCATACTTTATTAAATTTTCTAACATTTCATTGTCAGAAATGTCATAATTTATTATAGGGTGTAATTGTTTTTCATTTTGAAGCAAGTTGTCTACTGCTTCAACACATTGTAGAAGTTCGTGGTCTCTACTGTCATCCATAAAGTCATCAAGTTTGTCTTGGCTGCTCTCCTTCAGTTCAATCGAAAATGAAACTTGCTGCTCGCCTTCCATTTTGCCTGAAATTTGGATTAAAAAATTATATTAGTAGAGATAGGGCACTGTTGGGATTAATTTTAGATAGGCAGTTTTTATCAGTGAATTTATCTTTTGGCAGTGTATAGTATGAGAGTGGAAATAGGACTAAAAAAAAGTGTATGTGATTTAACCAAGACACTACTACTACAGAGGGATAGTGTATATGTAGCAGAAAAGTCTACTATATTAAGTCATAGTGCACAATATATTAAATATAACTTACCTTCACAAAGAAGTTGAAGTTTTTTGAAGCTTTGAAATAGGAGGTACAACAAGAAGTAGTAGTCAAAATGGCTGTGTTTCCTTCTCTCCCTTTATATATATACAGGTATATAACCAATCAAATGTCAGGTAATAAAAGTAGAAAATGAAAGTAACATTTTCATTGGTTGTCATTCCAACAATTCAGATGTGTTTTGTGAAGTAATTTACCTCACGGTACTTGGAGAGGTCTACAGGCTAAATGGCTAAATGGAATTTCAATGAAATTTGTGAGAATGGAAGGGATTGTTATGTAGTATGAGCTAATCTATATTTGGTGAGAGTGTTTCTAGTCGTTATTCTGTAAATTACTTTCCCGCCTTTTTTTAGGACCGCTTTCCGGGAAGCTGCCCGGTTAGCGAACCTTAAGCGTCACGGGAGTCCACCATTTTGTGTTTCGTTCGCATTAAGATACAAGATGGAGGGCAATAATGTTTAGAATGGGTAGAAGGGGTCATGGTAGACTTATCTTGACCCCCTAGGTTTTCTGAGCGTGGCTGAGGCAGGCTTATATGTGCGGTAAAAAATTTTTTTTAAAAAATTCCGCGAGGTTAGCTTTCGGTTAGCGAACCGGGTAGCGCTCCGGGGAGCGAATTTTGTGGAAAATTAGTGAAAAAAAGTTAGAGAAAAATAATAATTGTGAGTGATCAGATGTAGGGTAGCTCTGAGAAGAGCTTTTGGGTTTATGGTACATTTAGGTACTTATAAGTAGGTACCAATGCACAGTCTTAAATTCAGAATGAAAATTCTGTTGCCCTCATCTGAGAAGTGAACTCCATCTCCTCTGTAGATATCTTGCATGTAGTAACGCAAGTTATTGTTGTACAGAGAGCCCATTCCATGGTCTCTCATGTAAGCTGAAACAGATTTGTTTACATGCTTCCTCGCTTTCTCAATTTGTGACAAAATTGGTTGGACCACCTCCATTTCTGTCTTTGGCATATATTGGAATATACCAAGGCAGTTTGAGGAAAAAGTGCCATTAATTGCTCCAAGGTGTCCTTTAAAAGCATTTCCAGACCTACCCCTGTCAAGTGCCCAAATCATTACCTCCACAGTGCACTATTAACAGGTCAGGTTTTGGCAAATGCATAAAGGTTTTCACCAATGGTATCAATTGGTGACATTTTAATCTCTTTGGCCCAACCACTTAATTTCCACATCTTGTAAATTGAGGTTGTGTAAATTCTGCTCTCAGCATACCTTTGAGCCAGTGGATGTAACTATGTCCAACAATCCAGACGTTTAAACATGGTGGAAGAAGGTTGTTCTGCAGTCAGATGAAGTGTGGTAATGAAAGGGCAGTTGAAACAGTAGGAGTTTCTAAAGAAAAAAAACTGTGGATTTACAATGCTAATGATTCATTAGCAGTGATTGGTGCATTTCCATTTCTGAAAACAGAAAGTTAGGGTGCATGGATGTGTTCTTGAAAGATGTAATTTGAATGGTCAAGGAAGAAACATTTAATGAAAGATTGCACTGGATACGCAGGTGCACTGAGAGTTCAGAGTTTCAATTGAAACATTGTTGTGTGAATTTGCAACATGAGAGTCTTCCAGGAGGTGGTTGCTATGGAAACAAGGCAGACAGGGCAGAGGGGGAAGGGTTTTGATTTGAAAAAGTGAGGGAAGAGGTATGATTGGCTAATATGAGAGATATGTGAAAAGAATATCTGTATTTCTGTGCTTTCATAGCTGCAGCCTTTGGAGTGCATCCTTTTTCTTCTGCTGAAGACAATTGGTGTATTTCTGAGACTGTTTCAAAACTCAAAAAATATTTGCTAAGGTGAGAAAAGATTTATTTAATTTAGATAGAGAATAGTATGATTTAAGGAGAAAATGATGAAGAAAGCTGTGTTTTTAAAATGTGGTTTTGTCTCTAGTGATTATACTAATAGAATTAGTTTCAAAGAGAAATTATAATTGCATATTTGGTGTAACATTCTGGCATGCAGTTACACAAGATATTGTAATACATGGAGGCCATTTCATGGTCTGTTATGTAAGCTGAAACAGATATGTTGCTTTTAAAAAACGATTTAAGAAATCAATTACATTTCTAGATATGTACTGCTAGAGCTTCATAGGTTGTTTTGGGCCATATTTATAAGGTATTTGAGTGTCTAAGATGTTGTGTTCGCCTTTTAAAATGTAAAGTGTTCCTCATGGGACAAGTGTCTTGTAAATACGCTCCCACTGTGCTTGGCAAATTTAGATTTTGATTATGGGAGTTACCTAGCCATGTTAATAGTGTCCCAAAAATGGTGCTAGGGCATTCCAGAAAACACTTTCATGTGTCTCAAGGACATTTTTAGTCATTTCTTCATGAATGCAGGTATACAATTGATTTATATGCTGTGTTTAAAAACGAATTTTGAAATGAATTAAATTTCAGGATATGTACTGTTAGAGCTTCATAGGTTGTTTGGGGTCATATTTAGAAGGCATTTTAGTGTCTTTGAAGTTATTTTTCCCTTTTTAAATGGAAAGCGTTCCTCATGGGGCCCTGAGCAGTTCTTAGCCATGTTATTTAATAGGAAGTGGATAACATGGCTAAGAGCATTTGCTGGGAAATGCATGAATATCGCTGATTTTTCTGCTATATTCATGCATTGTGGCCGTTTTTTTTCACATTGCTTCATAGGTTGTTTGGGTTCATATTTAGAAGGCATTTTAGTGTCTTTGATGTTATTTTTCCCTTTTTAAATGGAAAGCGTTCCTCATGGGGCCCTGAGCAGTTCTTAGCCATGTTATTTAATAGGAAGTGGATCACATGGCTAAGAGCATTTGCTGGAAAATGCATGAATATCGCTGATTTTTCTGCTATATTCATGCATTGTGGCCGTTTTTTTCACATTGCTTCATAGGTTGTTTGGGTTCATATTTAGAAGGTATTTTAGTGTCTTTGATGTTATTTTTCCCTTTTTAAATGGAAAGCGTTCCTCATGGGGCCCTGAGCAGTTCTTAGCCATGTTATTTAATTGGAAGTGGATAACATGGCTAAGAGCAATTTGCTGGAAAATGCATGAATATCGCTGATTTTTCTGCTATATTCATGCATTGCGGCAGTTTTTTTTCACATTGCTTCATAGGTTGTTTGGGTTCATATTTAGAAGGCATTTTAGTGTCTTTGATGTTATTTTTCCCTTTTTAAATGGAAAGCGTTCCTCATGGTGCCCTGAGCAGTTCTTAGCCATGTTATTTAATAGGAAGTGGATAACATGGCTAAGAGCATTTGTTGGAAAATGCATGAATATCGCTGATTTTTCTGCGTTATTCATGCATTGCAGGCCTTTTTTTATCACATTTGCAAGCACTTCTTAGCCATGTTATCCAATGGGAGGTGGATAACATGGCTAAGAGCATTTGCTTCAAAGGTTGTTTGGGGTTATATACCATTTTTGGGAAATTATTAACATGCCTATCTAACTCCCATAATCAAAATCTAAATTTGCCAACCGCAGGTGGGAGCGTATTTTACAATAAATTTGCACCATGAAGAATGTAAAATAGCATACTAGATACTCAAATAACTTATAAATATGATCCAAAACATCTTATGAAGCACTAGTAGTGCATATTTCCAGAAATGTATTGGTTTTCATTTAATGATTTACTTCATTGGTAGGCCTTCACATGTTTTATTACCTTGGTTTTTTTTCAGTGAAAATCTTATCTGCAACCATGTGTTGGCCTCACCTCAAATAAACAAAACAGGTGATGGACTGAATGTGGATCAATGACACACATTCACCCCAGTCCAAAGATCTGGGCCTAAACAAACCTTTAGATAGGCTACATCTTATCGTCATCCTGAATTAATGATTTAAAATATTAGGAGTGATTTATGAGTGTTGTATGCCTGTTTTGTACCATTGAGTGTCATTTTTGTGATGCAGTGCTGTGGAAAATATTTGCTATGTTAAATAATTAGTACAGCATTAAGTTTTAGATGACTGTTATTTATTTACTGTTTGGTAATAGTGGTTAATAACATTTATATTATATTTTTTCACAGATTCAACTGCAGATTCTTTCATAGTTTGGAAAATGCCTTCCAGAAGTCGAATACGAAAGGCTAGAAAACGTCAAAGACAGCAGGATGATGTTTTATTGCAGCAGTCCTCTTCCCCAAATACTTGTCAAAACACCAAGAAAGGTTCCGGGTAAGAGGCACGAAATCATTCTTAAGAAATATTTGTAGTAAAAAAAATTTTGCTCAAAAAAATGTGTCTCTTAACAAAAAGAGAAGTAATTTAAAATGGAAAGGAGAGACCCATCACAAATGTTACTGGTAGAGGAAGAGATAACTCTGTGCATGATAGTAGAAGGAAACAACAGTTTAGGGACATTCGACAACGAATGTTCCGTAATAGGATATTAGTTAATTTATTGAAAAATATTAAAAAGAAAGGCCAACAGAAAGCGGCATTTATAGGAAGAAGAAAAATGTAGAGAAAATTATTGATCATGCTTTTGAAATCAAGCGAAAGTTGTTTATTTTGGTAATCAATAGAATTAGGAAACTAAGCAAGGTAATTTCTGATTTCAAAACAAAAAGTAGATGGAAGAGAGTAGTAAATCGTACTAACTTTTGTGAAGTTTTTTCTGGAGAATGGATGCATAGTTCAAGTTCTGAGGCATTTTTTAATGAGGAGACTTATTTTCAGGATAATGATTTGGTGCATGCAGTTGACATCAGTGGTCGAGCTTATGAAGTGAAGGATGGTTGTCCAGTTGAAAAAGAACAACTTGTGACAACAGAGACAGAAGAGGCGCTAAGTGATGAGGTTTTAGGAAGACGTCCTAAGGGTCCTGTGTACATTTGGAAGTGTAGTTCTATTTGCAGTGTGCGACAGGTTTCCATCAATTTGCTATGTGATTTTATACGGACATTTAATAAGAAAAGTTTGAAGCAGAAAATGAAGTTGTTGCAAGATTTAGATCCTTGCAGAGTGAGACAAATGACAGGTTTGCGTGGTCATTCACTGGCTTGTCTTTCCAGGAGAGTATGCCAGAGTGTTTTTCATCATTTCAGGATGCTAGCAGTGCATCATAATAAAGTGAGAAAATTAGTGAGAATGTTGTATTATGCTAAGAGTCCAGCAATTATGCTTAAACAGTTATGTGCTGCTCTTTTGCATGGTTCTGAAATAGATGTGAAGAATCTTTGTGAAGAAATTGAGTTTTGTTACTTTGGTAGTAAAGATGAGAATGTTCAAATTGACCCTGAAGTAGAGGGTAATGTGGAAGATAATGTACAGGTTTCCAGTACAGATAATTTTCAGAAGGAAATTGCCACGTTTCAGATGAAATCAAGTGAGAGGCCTAATTTCACTTGTGTATGTTGTCGACGCACTTATTATAAGAATCAGACTAAGGTAGTGGATTTATATGCAAAAAGTGAAAGGGAAAATAATAGTGAATGGAAGGATTTAGCCACATACTTGATGGTAGAAAATTATTTTGATTTGGGATCGGATCAACGTGTGTGTACTTATTGTTGTAATAAATTAAACCAAAACCAGATGCCTGCTAGGGCAGTTCATAATAATCTGGAATTGGTTGAGATTCCTTCTGAATTGAAGGATTTAAATACTTATGAATCTATTTTGATTCAAAGTATCCATCCCTTTCAGGCTATTGTAAGAATGGAGCCAAAGACAGGGAAATTGCCTCCAGCAGATTTACAGAGAGGATTAAAGGGAAGAGTTGTTTATTTGCCTCTAGATTTGAACAAAAACATTAACACAATTGGAATAGAAAAAGTGGAAGAGGAACCTCTGGTTATCTTGGTTAATGGGGTTCCGACAAAGAATAAGAAAATATGGCAAGATTTAGTGGATGTTAGGAAAGTCAAAAAGGCAACAGTGTATTTGAAGAAAAATAATAAGTACTATAAGAATGTATATGTTGCAGAAGAGGAAGTAAGTGATGAAGAGGATAGCGATTTGTGTGCTGGCCAAATTGAGAAAGTAGAGGCCTCTAAAAGTGAAGAAATATATGAACATTATAGTGTTCATCCTTTGCATTCCAAGGAAGTGATGGGGAATGCTATTGAGTTGTTTCAAATGAAACAAGCCAAAGGGAGTCCCATTAGTGTTTGGGAGGAAAGTTTGGAAGCTCGGTGTTTCCCACAGCTATTTCCCACAGGTCAAGGAGGAAGATATGATGAGCGACCTCGTGAAATTCCTGCGTCTGAATACCGGACTTTACGATTGTATGCAGAAGATCCTAGGTTTCGGCAATGCATTCCCTATTTGTTTCATCTCCTGTTTGAAAGCGATCTGTCTGGACTGTCATATGCAGTGAACCACATCTTAAAAAGTGGTATACAGATGCGAAACATCTCGGCAAGTGACTTTATGCATAAAGTCAATGTCCAAGACAGTATTTTGGATTCTCACTTAATTAATCTCATGGCGTGTCAGCGTGGTACTAATGAGTACTGGTACCGTCGTCATGGTGACTTAAAATGTATGCTGAGGAACTTAGGAACTCCGACATGGTTCCTCACTCTGAGCTGTGCCGAGTATGGCTGGGATGACTTACTTGAATTTCTACGAGAGGCAAATGGAAATATTGAAAACATTGAATTCAAGACACCTGGAGAACTGTGTTCTTTGGATCCTGTGAATGTATGCAGGTACTTCAATCATAGATTTGAAGCTATGATGTCTTTCATCACAAATAAAAAGAATCCACCTCTTGGAGAGGTGTTGGATTTCTTCTGGAGAAAGGAGTACCAAGCAAGAGGTGCCCCTCATATACATATGTTGCTGTGGATCAAGGATGCACCTAAATTTGGAACAGATCCGGATGACTTAGTGATGAATTTCATCGAACAGTATTCTACGTGTGCTGTTCCAAACGCAACGGAGAAGAAAAGTCTAAGAGAACAAGTTCTACGTTTCCAAAGCCATCGTTGTGGAAAGTACTGTCGTCGTAAATTCAGAAACAAGGACAAGTTCTACACCAAATGTCGTTTCAACTTTCCACGACCGGTGATTTCTAAAGGAAGAGTGAACAGTTTGATGTCTTCGCTGCGACATAATGTGACGAGGAAATCACCCAAGAATACATACAATTTGAAAAGGAACGAAGAGTCCAAGTACATCAATGACTACAACCCAGTGATTTTGTCCATGTGGAATGCCAACATGGATATACAGTTTGTGGCTGACAACTGTATGGCTGTGGCTCGGTATGTGACATCTTACATCACCAAAAAAGAAAAGACCGAACTGAAGGATATGTGGGAGGACATTTCCCATGAAAAGAGCCTCAGCAAGAAGTTGTACAGTTTCAGTCTGAAGATGTTGTCGCATCGAGAAATCGGAGCTTACGAATGTTCTGATCGATTGTCTTCAGCAAGTCTCTATGCCAAATCCAGGAGTCTCGTTTGGGCGAGTCTTGGTCTTGCTGCAACGCGAAATCGAGTTCTAAAACCTGTTCGGGAAATTGAGTATTTGGCAGAAAAGGAACCAAACAGTACCGACATTTTGAAGACCAACATGTTGGATACATATTATCCAAATCGAAGCAGTCACCTTGAGAATATTTGTCTATATGAGGTTCTCCAAAATTATATATTCAAGAGGAACATCAAAGAAGATATTGAGAAAGGAGTGTATGCTGTAATTGGAAGTGAGGGATGCCTGGTCAAGCAAAGAAAATGCCAATTAGTAAACCATCGAAAATTAAGTGGCGAATCTCCAGAAAAAAAGGAGTTTTTCTATTTAGCACTTTTGCAACTTTTCAAGCCTTGGCGTGCAGAAGAGGAACTGCTTGGAGATTTCCTCTGTTACGAAGACTCTTTCAATGCAGCCAAGGAGTCCATAGAATGTCCTGCTTTTTCTAAATATCAAGAAATGCTAACTTTGGAAATTGAGCAGGAAGCAACGATTGCAGCCGAGATTGCCAGAGACAGTTCTCAGGACAGTCAGAGTTCTGTTTCATTGAGTCAAGATCCACTTGGAGGACCTATTATCGAAAATGAAGCTGCCACTGCTATGAATGAAGTAGAAAGAGCCATGGCACATGCTCAGGAGGATTCAGTTAACTTACAAGACTTGGAAAAACAACTCAACGTTGAGCAGAGGAAAATATATGATGAAGTTACCAAGGAAATTGAGCACGGATTAAGTCATGAGAAGAAAGAGTGCTCGTGTACGTCGTTGAAGCCTGTCCGACTGTACGTGAGTGGAGAAGCGGGAACTGGAAAAAGTTTCCTCATTAAAGCAATCTCTTGTTATTTGCAGGAAAGGACTGAGTCATCGCTGTCTTGTGTTGTCACCGCTCCTACTGGACTGGCAGCACATAATATTAAAGGTATTACTTTGCATCGTCTATTGATGCTGCCGGTGGAGCATGACAACAAATTACAATACAACAAGTTATCTGGAGATGCTTGCTGTGAAGTTTCAAGAGTTTTGAGGAAAATGAAACTACTTATCATTGACGAAGTAAGCATGGTTTCCAATGTCATGCTTGCCTTTGTGCATTTGAGAATGCAAGAAGTACTTAAAACTGAATATGATGTCTTATTTGGTGGGAAACACATTATTGTTTTCGGAGATCTTCTACAGCTGACACCAGTAAAAGGTCAACCTGTGTTCAAAATACTCACGCATGAAGATACCAGGAAGTGCCTAGGGAGCATTGGCAACGTCAATATATGGTTAAACTTCAATTATGCAGAACTGCATCAAAATATGCGTCAGGCAAAGGATGAAGATTACAAGAATATTCTACAAGATATTAGAATTGGAAAAGTGACCGAGCATGGGAAAGAAGCTTTAAATGCACGGTTACTGTCAAATTTGTATCCCAAACAAGATATTGTGCCTGAGAATATTTTTCAGAAAATTACTGAGAAGAAATCCGGGATATGTCTCATGCCAACTCTTGCAGAATGTGCCATCTTCAACAACAAAATGTTGAATTTAGAAAAGCAAGAGATTGTGAAACTTGAAGCTATCGACAAATTAGAGCATATGGGATCAACAATTATTTTGTCAGACAATTTGAAATCAAAATTGGATTCATTAGAGAAGACTATATCTAAAACAGCGGGTTTTGAAAAGACTTTGAATGTGTGTTTAAATTGCCGAATTATTTTGAGAAGGAATTTACATGTAGAAAGAGGTCTGGTAAATGGATCAATGGGTAATGTTGTTGATTTTGAGAAATACAGAAATAGAGATGGAATAGAATTTTTAAAAATTAAATTTGATGGCATTGAGGAAGTACAGCAAATTGGTCGTTGTTCTGCTAGGTTTTTGCTTGTTAAAGATTTATATGTTCGCCGTAAACAGTTTCCTGTTTGCTTGGCATATGCGGTGACAATCCATAAATCGCAAGGTTTAAGTGTAGACTGTGCATTGGTGAATATTGGCAGTTCTGTGTTCAAGGAGGGTATGGCATATGTGGCATTGTCACGAGTTAGAACTTTATCGGGATTGTACTTGATTGACTGTGATGTCACAAACATTTGTGCGGATCTAGATTGTGTTAAGGAATACAATAGGTTAAGAAGAGAGTATGCGCCACATTTGCCTCAATATCCTTTGTTTGAGAAACGTGTGGTAGGCCGCAAACGTAGAAATAGCAGTAATAGTAGGGAGGTTGTTGCAAAAAGACTAAAAGTCAATGAACCGAAAATTGTTAGCAGAAAGAAAGTGGATTCTGTTGAAGATGTTGTCGGTTTTCAATTTGAAAACAGTTCTGGTGTCAACTGCTATGCAAATGTAGTGGTTAATGTTCTCTTTTCACTAGAGAGTTTAAAAGAACAGATTCTGTTGAATTCTGAACAAATTTTATGCTGTTTGTTGAATTCTGTTTTCGAGAAATGTAGCAGTGATCGAACAAAAGTAGAAAGTGTGTCTGAAGTTCGTTATCTGTTAGATGAATGTTCAGGTCAAACAGACTTCTCTGAAAATAATCAGCAAGATTGTCAGGAGTTTTTAATGTATATGCTTGATATATTGCAAGTTGAGGGTGTAGATGTAGATCACCTGTTTGGGCTTTCTTATCAATGGCAGCATGACTGCGAGAACTGTATGGTATCAAGTACTACTAGTGTAGACTCAGAAAGATTTATATATTTAACTTTGCCAGACAGTAAATCAGTCTCCTTTAATAAGCTAGTAAATGCAGCGGATCACAACATGGAGTGTAGCCAATGTAAATGTGATATGATGTCAACATTATTTATACGTAGATATGGCCAGTATGTCATTTTAATGATGCAACGATGTAGGCCTGATGGAACAAAATTGTCAACTTTAATAAAAAATTTTGTGGCTTCTCAGCTGTCAATATCAGGGAGGACTTTTGTTACTGTAGCAATTATCTATCACGATGGTCCATCAACAACATCAGGACATTATACAGCTTACTTAAAGTCTGGAAACGGCTGGTCATTCTGTAATGATTCTGTTGTAACGTTCAAAAAAAAATTGCCGTTTGACCTTAAAAATTCTTACCTGGTGTTTTTAAAACCAAAATTTTAAGTAGAGGGAATGTAAGTCTGCAATGCTGTCTCGATTAAAAATTCAACTATATAAACCTAATGCAAGTAAGTCTGCTTCATAGTAAGCAGTATCAGTGTCATAGGAAAAGGAGAACATGACTGACAAAGAAGAGTAAGATATTAGTAGTCCAGGATTGTGAAAATAATCTCAAATATTTTATTTTTGAAAGTTGCGAAAATAGAAAATGTCGGGATTTGATTGGAAGAATTACAAGATTTGCGAATCGCGGCAACATGATTTGGCCTAGTGGAAACATGTGATATAATGAGAGAAGTTTTTTTTCTATGTAACATATTTCACGTATCGATGGAGGTTTTCTTTCAGAAAGTGGCGGGCTGAAAATATTTAAAGCACAACAGAGTGGATGCTGTTTATAGGAGATCCTTCGACGTCATTGAAAGTAAGTTAATTTTAAGAAGTTTTGAAATCAGATTTCTTAGGTTGTATGGGTTTTTTAAACACAGTCATTTTGATTGTGTTTTTTTTTCCCCGCTGTTACATGATGAATACCTTCAAGTCACTGATTTAAGTGAAATTTGATACATTCTGAGAACAGCAAAAATAAACCATTTAACATGTATAATTAATGTTATGCTTTTTGTCCTTATGATATACATTTAGAAATGTGTGGTACATATGGGTAAGGTGAGTTCTGTAAATATCAATTTTAATGCTTAGAGTGCTGTACTTCTGGGTAGTGTTTTTTTTTTATAAAAAAAGAGGCCTCACCTCAAAGAAAGCTCTTGAAAGCACACATCTTATTTGCATCCTAAAACAATCATTTACAATGTTAGACACAATTTTATTATGACTTTACATCTTTTTTGCGCTGCTATTGCATCACTATTGTGAGACATTAGCAGTGCAAGAAAAACATCATGTTTCAAAATAGGCCTCAGTTCAGCAATATCAAGATACAGTTTCTTTCGAATATATATCTTTAGGATTGTGTAGGGAACGTAGAGAAGCAGAGACTTCTGTAAATGTCAAAGTTGTTGAAAAACTGTTTGTTTTTGAACCTTTTCCCTTGTCTTTTCTAATTTTTAAATACATGTTTTAATATTTTTTGAAATGTTTGTTCTTTGTTTTACAGATTGAAAGTATGAAAAAATATTTAAAAAAGGTAACAAGAATTATAAGGTAAATGTTTTCCACTCTTTTTACCCGCAATGCACTGCTGATGATGTCATTGACAGTATCTCTCATTTACTCTCTCTAGCTGTCTTTCTTTTTACATTATTCTCTGTTTACTTCCCTTATACTAACTCTTCTTTTTTTTTAAAAAAATATTTTTTTTAGTTCGCTTAAAGTTCGCGAACCGGTCAGCGAACTTGAAGCGAACCAAAGAAATAGAGCTTGCCAGAGTGATAAACATTCTAGCAATTTTGTTTGAAAGGGGAGGTAGTTCTGAAAAGAACTGTTTTTTTTTGTTTTTGTTGTTTTATGTTTTTTTTGTAATTTTTTGAACATTTTTTGATTTTTTTGTATTTTTAGAACTGTTTTATGTTTTTTTTGTGTTTTTTAAGGAGGGGAGACAACAAAAAACAGGCTTTCAAAACGGCTCAACTGGAGCAAAAAAAAAGAAAATTACTTTTTGGGTGCATTAGGGCACTTATGATTTTCATATGCAATGTTCATGAGGTTGACACTCATGTTGCCATATGACAGCATAGCACCACAGTAAATACAAGACAACTTCATGTGCTGGAAGTTAGGTTGGATGTTTGGCACAGTCTCTTGTGCCTCTCTTCCCGTCAAAGACAATGTGGATGTAGATCTTGCCACAGGAGTTGCCGTCGGATTGTCTTCAAGATCCCTCAACTCAGCCCGGCTGTAGTTCAAGGGATGCCACCTGCTCATGTGACGGTGCATTGTATAGTTCCCCATACTGTACTTCTTTTCTGTGCCTCTCGACAATCTGTAGTCACAGATGAGGCAGGTGGCATATTTTGCATTCACTTTCTTGGTTCCAGGAGGGATGGTGAAAAACTGCCAGATGAAACTGGTTTTTCGTTTAGAAACCCGGGGCAACTCATCAACAAATTGTTGTCCCTCTCTCTCCTCTTCTTCTTCTTCCTCATCTTCCTCCTCTCTGTTAGTCATAATTTGACTGGGTGGTCCTCTCTTCTTATGGGGAGGTGGAGGTGGTGGTGGGGGTGCACCAGCTGCAGCAACAATGGAAGCCATTGTGGATCTTCAGATAAATGGTCTTTCTCTCACCAAGATGAAAGTCAGAGTGAGGAAATAAGGAGGGGTTTACTTGATTTGGGGAAAACAAAAGTTCTGAGCCAATGAAAAGTGTTATTTTTAGGTCACATGACCTAGTCATACATCATTTGGAAACCAAAAGTGAAATGAACCAATGAGAAGTTTGATAAACAAGTCACATGACCTGTTCCGCTTACGTTACGCGGCGCGCGCCGCGTCCCAGATCGCTTCCGGTTCGCGGTCCGGAGCACTTCCGGGAGCGCTAACGCGGCGCGTCATTAGACGCATTACGCGATAACGTGATACGTCGCGCTTCCGCGGCGCGTCACTGTTCCGCTAACGTAACGTTGACCGGTTCGCGGACTAGATCGCGGCATCAAGATGAGCTAACGGAAAGCTTCCCGGTTCGCGAACTAGAAGCGAAGAAAAAAAATATTAAAAAAAAAATTATCAATAAACATCTAAATATATTTTGGGATTTAAAGAATAATACATTTTACAGCTACAGATGTTAGCTTTTAAAAAACCAATGAAATTCACTGAAAAAACCATAGGTTATAGACCATATATAGTTAGAAATTTGCATTTAAAAAACCATTGAAATTCAATGAAAAAACCATAGGTTATAGACCATATATAGTTAGGAATTCGCATTTACAAAACCTTATTTTACTCGCATAAAACCATTGAAATTCCATATATAGTTAGTTGCGCTAACTATATATCGCGCACCCGCAATCCACTGCTGATGATGTCACATATTACATCATTCATGACATGGTCAGTGACATCACTGATGACATCACTGATGACATCTCAAATGACATCACTGATGACAACATCCAGTGACTGTATGTTTCTGTGAAGTTAAAATATGTCTTACATATTGAAGAATGAGTGGATGTATAAGTGTCTGGATGAAGGATTTAGTAGGTGCATGACTGACTGTATGAGTGAGTGATTAAATGTGTCTCACTGAGTGCATGGGTTAGTGACTAAACTGTCTTAATTTGTGCATCATTATGTCTGTTGTTCTGTAAACTGTTGCATGTGTTGATAAGTAGCTATATGAGTAACTATATGGGTTATTGATTGGTTACCTTAGTATTTGTATGGGAGACTGAGTGTGTGTGTGGGTGGCTGGGAGGTGTATGACTCTGTGCATAGATGTGTGAGCAGTTGATTCACTAGAGGTATGGTTTCAAAAGTGCATGTGGTAACAGCTGTATGGGCGGTTGACTGTGTGCATGAGTGTATTGGTGAGTGAATGGATATCTCAGTGCTACATGTCAAAGTAAGTACATATGTAAAACACAGTACATGTGAGAGTTGACATATATAAATAACTGTGCATAAGAGCCAGTGAATGTGTGAGTGGCTGTATGGATCATTGTGAACTTGTATCAGGGATTGTATAAGAGAGTAAATATGTGTTAGTATATGTTTGAATAAGTAAAGTTTGTATAACTGTATAGTTGAGGAAATGGAGGTGTGATTGATTCTTTGCATGACTGACTAGGTGTGTGAGTAACTCCATGGATGAGTGACAGTCTGTGAGTGTCTGTTTACACTGATTGTATCTAAGGTTATATTAGAGTCTGAAGAGGTTCATCGTATTATCACATGAATGATATCATCAGTGATGTGATCAGTAATGTCAAATGAGATGTCATCAGTGATGTCATCAGTGATGTCATTTGAGATGTCATCAGTGATGTCATCAGTGATGTCACTGACCATGTCATGAATGATGTAATATGTGACATCATCAGCAGTGGATTGCGGGTGCGCGATATATAGTTAGCGCAACTAACTATATATGGAATTTCAATGGTTTTATGCGAGTAAAATAAGGTTTTGTAAATGCGAATTCCTAACTATATATGGTCTATAACCTATGGTTTTTTCATTGAATATATATATATATATATATATTACCTACTGGCGGTCGCCAGTAGGTATATATAGTTAGGATTTTTTCCCTATGGGATTTCTGAAAATTCTATGCCTAATAACTTTGGCGTTTGTGGACGGAATTTTCAGGAAAATGGCACATTTTGTTTCTGAGCAGCCCCTGAAAATTTGGTGGGGTTTCGTCAAGGGGGGGCTGAGAAAAAAGGGGGGTCCCAAAACGCGTTTTTTGCATTGAGTTTTCCATAGGGCGGTTGGACTCACTTTTAGCTCGAACGGCTGAATGGATTTGCACGAAACTTGGCAAAATTGTAGGGACTGTTAGCCCGATGTGCCTTTGCTAGGTCTCAATATATGTGCTTCAGTGGATTTTGAGAAATTAACGTTTAAATCAAGATATATATCTGTAACAGCGCTCCGGGCAGCGATCCGGTCCGCTTACTTTTCGCTTATCGGAACTTTGCGCGCAGAAAGCTGATTGGCTCTCCGGTGTCTGTCAACATTCTAAACAGTCCGGAGCGGCCGCCATCTTGTCTCTCGGTAGGATCGAGAGAGAAGAAGAGGTGAAAAACGAAAGGGGAATTTAATGAAAGGGGGCAAGGTATCCCCCTCTTGACCCCCTAGGAATGTTGTTGGGGTTATTAAAGGGTCCCGTGGGGAAAATAAAAAAAAAATGATTTTTCACGGTAGAAGCGCTTCACGGGCCGCGAACTGGGCCGCAAACTGGTAGCGGCCGCCATCTTGTCTCTCGGTAGGATCGAGAGAGAAGAAAAGGTGAAAAACTAAGGGGGAATTTAATGAAAGGGGGCAAGGTATCCCCCTCTTGACCCCCTAGGAATGTTGTTGGGGTTATTAAAGGGTCCCGTGGGGAAAAAAAAAAAAAAAATGATTTTTCACGGTAGAAGCGCTTCACGGGCCGCGAACTGGGCCGCAAACTGGTAGCGAAACGGGAATTCGCCATTTTGTGCTTCGTTTTAATTGTTTAGAGACAAAAATTATCGCCGCACATCGGCCACAATGCATGAATATCGCTGAAAAGTCAGCGATATTCATGCATTATCCAGCAAATGCTCTTAGCCATGTTATCCACCTTCCATTGGATAACATGGCTAAAAACTGCTCTGTGCGTGAGCTTTTTTGTGTTTCAAAATTTAATAACATTTCTAACATTTAACTAGTTTATGAATTACATATAAAAATGATTAAAGACTCAAACAATTTTTTAATATTACATACAATTTTATTTTTCGGATTGTTTTTCAAAATTTAATACAACGTCTAGCATTTCACTGTCTGATATGTGTTCTTGTTCAGTGAACATAAGTTCCAACATTTGACCGTCATCATAATGATGTAAATGATCCACAGATTCTACACATTGAACTAATTCATGGTCCCGTGATTCATCCATGAAATCTGAGTCATCATTGTCCTCAATAACTTTTTCTGTGTTGTTCTCCAGAACAATTTCGAAGGAAACATTCTGCTCACCTTTCATTTTATTGCTGTAATTTGCATAAAAAATAAATATATCAGTAGAGATAGGGCACTGTTGGGTTTAAGTTCAGATAGGCACTTGTGAGTTTATAACAGAGAAGTAATCTATGGGCACTGTATGGTTTCAGGCGTGAAGTAGTACTATTAAAAAGTGCCTGTGAAGAAGCCTAAGTAAATTCATAATTATACCATAGAAACCTAAATCAGTCCATAATTATAATAAAGAAGCCTTTCTCAATGTCTAACTCTTACAGAGGGATAGTATATAACTATCTGAAAAAGTTTACCATATTTACTTATAGTGCACAATATACTTCAGTTTTAAAAATAACAACTTACCTTTAGAAACAAGTTGATGTTATTAGTGATATTCTAAATGATATATACAACAACAAGTAGTAGTCAAAATGGCTGTGTTTCCTTCTCTTCCTTTATATATATTCAGGTATATAACCAATCAAATGTCAGGTAATAAAAGTAGAAAATGAAAGTAACATTTTCATTGGTTGTCAATTCCAACACTTCAGATGTGTTTTGTGAAGTAATTTACCTCACGGTACTTGGAGAGGTCTACAGGCTAAATGGCTTAAATGAAATTTCAATGAAATTTGTGAGAATAGAAGGGATTGTTATGTAGTATGAGCTAATCTATATTTGGTGAGAGTGTCTCTAGTCGTTTTTCTGTAAATTACTTTCCCACCTTTTTTTTTTGCCGCTTTCCGGGAAGCGGCCCGGTTAGCGAACCTTAAGCGTCACGGGAGTCCACCATTTTGTGTTTCGGTCGCATTAAGATACAAGATGGAGGGCAAATAATGTTTAGAATGGGTAGAAGGGGTCATGGTAGACTTATCTTGACCCTCTAGGTTTTCTGAGGGTGGCTGAGGAGGCTTATATGTGCGGAAAAAAACATTTTTTTTTTAAAAATTCCGCGAGGTTAGCTTTCGGTTCGCGAACCGGGTAGCGCTCTTTGAGCGTATTTTGTGGAAAATTAATGAAAAAAATTAGAAAAAAATAATAATTGTGAGTGATCAGATGAAGGGTAGCTCTGAGAAGAGCTTTTGGGTTTATGGTACATTTAGGTACTTATAAGTAGGTACCAATGCACAGTCTTAAATTCAGAATGAAAATTCTGTTGCCCTCATCTGAGAAGTGAACTCCATCTCCTCTGTAGATATCTTGCATGTAGTAACGCAAGTTATTGTTGTACAGAGAGCCCATTCCATGGTCTCTCATGAAAGCTGAAACAGATTTGTTTACATGCTTCCTCGCTTTCTCAATTTGTGGACAAAATTGGTTGGACCACTTCCTTTTCTGTCTTTGGCATATATTGGAATATACCAAGGCAGTTTGAGGAAAAAGTGCCATTAATTGCTCAAAGGTGTCCTTTAAAAGCATTTCCAGACCTACCCCTGTCAAAGTGCCCAAATCATT
Source organism: Lissotriton vulgaris (assembly GCF_964263255.1). Classification (NCBI taxonomy): domain Eukaryota; kingdom Metazoa; phylum Chordata; class Amphibia; order Caudata; family Salamandridae; genus Lissotriton; species Lissotriton vulgaris. Next base: position 18,453 of record NW_028241208.1, read on the forward strand.
ACCTCCACAGTGCACAATTAACAGGTCAGGTTTTGGCAAATGCATAAAGGTTTTCACCAATGGTATCAATTGGTGACATTTTAATCCTCTTTGGCCCAACCACTTAATTTCCACATCTTGTAAATTGAGGTTAGGTAAATTTCTGTTCTCAGCATACCTTTGAGCCCAGTGGATGTAACTATGTCCAACAATCCAGACCTTAAACATGGTGGGAGAAGGTTGTTCTGCAGTCAGATGAAGTGTGGTAATGAAAGGGCAGTTGAAACAGTAGGAGTTTCTAAAGAAAAAAAACTGTGGATTTACAATGCTAATGAATCATTAGCAGTGATTGGTGCATTTCCATTTCTGAAAACAGAAAGTTAGGGTGCATGGATGTGTTCTTTGAAACATGTAATTTGAATGGTCAAGGAAGAAACATTTAATGAAAGATTGCACTGGATACGCAGGTGCACTGAGAGTTCAGAGTTCAATTGAAACATTGTTGTGTGAACTTGCAAACATGAGAGGTCTTCCAGGAGGTGGTTGCTATGGAAACAAGGCAGACAGGGCAGAGGGGGGAAGGGTTTTGATTTGAAAAAAGTGAGGGAAGAGGTAGGATTGGCTACTATGAGAGATATGTGAAAGGAATATCTGTATTTCTGTGCTTTCAATAGCTGCAGCCTTTGGAGTGCATCCTTTTTCTTCTGCTGAAGACAATTTGGTGTATTTCTTTGACTGTTTTCAAAACTCAAAATATTTGCTAAGGTGAGAAAAGATTTATTTAATTTAGATAGAGAATAGTATGATTTAAGGAGAAAATGATGAAGAAAGCTGTGTTTTTAAAATGTGGTTTTGTCTCTAGTGATATAGTAATAGAATTAGTTTCATAGGTTGTTTGGGGTCATATTTAGAAGGCATTTTAGTGTCTTTGATGTTATTTTTCCCTTTTTAAATGGAAAGCGTTCCTCATGGGGCCCTGAGCAGTTCTTAGCCATGTTATTTAATAGGAAGTGGATAACATGGCTAAGAGCATTTGCTGGAAAATGCATGAATATCGCTGACTTTTCTGTGATGTTATGTTTACCTTTTTAAATGGAAAGTGTTCCTCTTGGGGCAAGTGTCTTGTAAATACGCTCCCACTTGCGCTTGGCAAATTTAGATTTTGATTATGGGAGTTACCTAGCCATGTTAATAGTGTCCCAAAAATGGTGCTAGGGCATTCCAGAAAACACTTTCATGTGTCTCAAGGACATTTTTAGTCATTTCTTTATGAATGCAGGTATACAATTGATTTATATGCTGTGTTTAAAAACGAATTTTGAAATCAAATAAATTTCAGGATATGCACTGTTAGAGCTTCATAGGTTGTTTGGGGTCATATTTAGAAGGCATTTTAGTGTTTTTGATGTTATTTTTCCCTTTGTAAATGGAAAGCGTTCCTCATGGGGCCCTGAGCAGTTCTTAGCCATGTTATTTAATAGGAAGTGGATAACATGGCTAAGAGCATTTGCTGGAAAATGCATGAATATCGCTGATTTTTCTGCGATATTCATGCATTGCGGCCGTTTATTTTCACATTTGCAAGCACTTCTTAGCCATGTTATCCAATGGGAGGTGGATAACATGGCTATGAGCATTTGCTTCAAAGGTTGTTTGGGGTTATACACCATTTTTGGGAAATTATTAACATGCCTATCTAACTCCCATAATCAAAATCTAAATTTGCCAACCGCAGGTGGGTGCGTATTTATAATAAATTTGCACCATGAAGAACGTAAAATAGCATACTAGACACTCAAATGCTATGTTAAATAATTAGTACGGCATTAAGTTTTAGATGACTGTTATTTATTTACTGTTTGGTAATAGTGGTTAATAACATTTTATATTATATTTTTCCACAGATTCAACAGCAGATTCTTTCATAGTTTGTAAAATGCCTTCCAAAAGTAGAGTAAGAAAGGCTAGAAAACGTCAAAGACAGCAGGATGATGTTTTATTGCAGCAGTCCTCTTCCCCAAATACTTGTCAAAACACCAAGAAAGGTCCGGGTAAGAGCACGAAATAATTCTTAAGAAATATTTGTAGTAAAAAAAGTTTTGCTCAAAAAAATGTTTCAGTTCACAAAAAGAAAAGTAATTTAAATGGAAAGGAGAGACCCATCACAAATGTTACTGGTAGAGGAAGAGATAACTCTGTGCATGATAGTAGAAGGAAACAACAGTTTAGGGACATTCGAAATCGAATGTTCCGTAATAGGATATTAGTTAATTTATTGAAAAATATTAAAAAGAAAGGCCAGCAGAAAGCGGCATTTTATAAGAAGAAGAAAAATGTAGAGAAAATTATTGATCATGCTTTTGAAATTAAGCGAAAGTTGTTTATTTTGGTAATCAATAGAATTAGGAAACTAAGCAAGGTAATTTCTGATTTCAAAACAAAAAGTAGATGGAAGAGAGTAGTAAATCGTACTAACTTTTGTGAAGTTTTTTCCGGAGAATGGATGCATAGTTCAAGTTCTGAGGCATTTTTTAATGAGGAGACTTATTTTCAGGATAATGATTTGGTGCATGCAGTTGACATCAGTGGTCGAGCTTATGAAGTGAAGGATGGTTGTCCAGTTGAAAAAGAACAACTTGTGACAACAGAGACAGAAGAGGCGCTAAGTGATGAGGTTTTAGGAAGACGTCCTAAGGGTCCTGTGTACATTTGGAAGTGTAGTTCTATTTGCAGTGTGCGACAGGTTTCCATCAATTTTCTTTGTGATTTTATACGGACATTTAATAAGAAAAGTTTGAAGCAGAAAATGAAGTTGTTGCAAGATTTAGATCCTTGCAGAGTGAGACAAATGACAGGTTTGCGTGGTCATTCACTGGCTTGTCTTTCTAGGAGAGTATGCCAGAGTGTTTTTCATCATTTCAGGATGCTAGCAGTGCATCATAATAAAGTGAGAAAATTAGTGAGAATGTTGTATTATGCTAAGAGTCCAGCAATTATGCTTAAACAATTATGTGCTGCTCTTTTGCATTGTTCTGAAATAGATGTGAAGAATATTTGTGAAGAAATTGAGTTTTGTTACTTTGGTAGTAAAGATGAGAATGTTCAAATTGACCCAGAAGTAGAGGGTAATGTGGAAGATAATGTACAGGTTTCCAGTACAGATAATTTTCAGAAGGAAATTGCCACGTTTCAGATGAAATCAAGTGAGAGGCCTAATTTCACTTGTGTATGTTGTCGACGCACTTATTATAAGAATCAGACTAAGGTAGTGGATTTATATGCAAAAAGTGAAAGGGAAAATAATAGTGAATGGAAGGATTTTGCCACATACTTGATGGTAGAAAATTATTTTGATTTGGGATCGGATCAACGTGTGTGTACTTATTGTTGTAATAAATTAAACCAAAACCAGATGCCTGCTAGGGCAGTTCATAATAATCTGGAATTGGTTGAGATTCCTTCTGAATTGAAGGATTTAAATACTTATGAATCTATTTTGATTCAAAGTATCCATCCCTTTCAGGCTATTGTAAGAATGGAGCCAAAGACAGGGAAGTTGCCTCCAGCAGATTTACAGAGAGGATTAAAGGGAAGAGTTGTTTATTTGCCTCTAGATTTGAACAAAAACATTAACACAATTTGAATAGAAGAAGTGGAAGAGGAACCTCTGGTTATCTTGGTTAATGGGGTTCCGACAAAGAATAAGAAAATATGGCAAGATTTAGTGGATGTTAGGAAAGTCAAAAAGGCAACAGTGTATTTGAAGAAAAATAATAAGTACTATAAGAATGTATATGTTGCAGAAGAGGAAGTAAGTGATGAAGAGGATAGCGATTTGTGTGCTGGCCAAATTGAGAAAGTAGAGGCCTCTAAAAGTGAAGAAATATATGAACATTATAGTGTTCATCCTTTGCATTCCAAGGAAGTCATGGGGAATGCTATTGAGTTGTTTCAAATGAAACAAGCCAAAGGGAGTCCCATTAGTGTTTGGGAGGAAAGTTTGGAAGCTCGGTGTTTCCCACAGCTATTTCCCACAGGTCAAGGAGGAAGATATGATGAGCGACCTCATCAAATTCCTGCGTCTGAATACCGGACTTTACGATTGTATGCAGCAGATCCTAGGTTTCGGCAATGCATTCCCTATTTGTTTCATCTCCTGTTTGAAAGCGATCTGTCTGGACTGTCATATGCAGTGAACCACATCTTAAAAAGTGGTATACAGATGCGAAACATCTCGGCAAGTGACTTTATGCATAAAGTCAATGTCCAAGACAGTATTTTGGATTCTCACTTAATTAATCTCATGGCGTGTCAGCGTGGTACTAATGAGTACTGGTACCGTCGTCATGGTGATTTAAAATGTATGCTGAGGAACTTAGGAACTCCAACATGGTTCCTCACTCTGAGCTGTGCCGAGTATGGCTGGGAAGACTTACTTGAATTTCTACGAGAGGCAAATGGAAATATTGAAAACATTGAATTCAAGACACCTGGAGAACTGTGTTCTTTGGATCCAGTGAATGTATGCAGGTACTTCAATCATAGATTTGAAGCTATGATGTCTTTCATCACAAATAAAAAGAATCCACCTCTTGGAGAGGTGTTGGATTTCTTCTGGAGAAAGGAGTACCAAGCAAGAGGTGCCCCTCATATACATATGTTGTTGTGGATCAAGGATGCACCTAAATTTGGAACAGATCCGGATGACTTAGTGATGAATTTCATCGAACAGTATTCTACGTGTGCTGTTCCAAACGCAACGGAGAAGAAAAGTCTAAGAGAACAAGTTCTACGTTTCCAAAGCCATCGTTGTGGAAAGTACTGTCGTCGTAAATTCAGAAACAAGGACAAGTTCTACACCAAATGTCGTTTCAACTTTCCACGACCGGTGATTTCTAAAGGAAGAGTGAACAGTTTGATGTCTTCGCTGCGACATAATGTGACGAGGAAATCACCCAAGAATACATACAATTTGAAAAGGAACGAAGAGTCCAAGTACATCAATGACTACAACCCAGTGATTTTGTCCATGTGGAATGCTAACATGGATATACAGTTTGTGGCTGACAACTGTATGGCTGTGGCTCGGTATGTGACATCTTACATCACCAAAAAAGAAAAGACCGAACTGAAGGATATGTGGGAGGATATTTCTCATGAAAAGAGCCTCAGCAAGAAGTTGTACAGTTTCAGTCTGAAGATGTTGTCGCATCGAGAAATCGGAGCTTACGAATGTTCTGACCGGTTGTCTTCAGCAAGTCTCTATGCCAAATCCAGGAGTCTAGTTTGGGCGAGTCTTGGTCTTGCTGCAACGCGAAATCGAGTTCTAAAACCTGTCCGGGAAATTGAGTATTTGGCAGAAAAGGAACCAAACAGTACCGACATTTTGAAGACCAACATGTTGGATACATATTATCCAAATCGAAGCAGTCACCTTGAGAATGTTTGTCTATATGAGGTTCTCCAAAATTATATATTCAAGAGGAACATCAAAGAAGATATTGAGAAAGGAGTGTATGCTGTAATTGGAAGTGAGGGATGCCTGGTCAAGCAAAGAAAATGCCAATTAGTAAACCATCGAAAATTGAGTGGTGAATCTCCAGAAAAAAAGGAGTTTTTTTATTTAGCACTTTTGCAACTTTTCAAGCCTTGGCGTGCAGAAGAGGAACTGCTTGGAGATTTCCTCTGTTACGAAGACTCTTTCAATGCAGCCAAGGAGTCCATAGAATGTCCTGCTTTTTCTAAATATCAAGAAATGCTAACTTTGGAAATTGAGCAGGAAGCAACGATTGCAGCCGAGATTGCCAGAGACAGTTCTCAGGACAGTCAGAGTTCTGTTTCATTGAGTCAAGATCCACTTGGAGGACCTATTATCGAAAATGAAGCTGCCACTGCTATGAATGAAGTGGAAAGAGCCATGGCACATGCTCAGGAGGATTCAGTTAACTTAGAAGACTTGGAAAAACAACTCAACGTTGAGCAGAGGAAAATATATGATGAAGTTACCACGGAAATTGAGCACGGATTAAGTCATGAGAAGAACAAGTGCTCATGTACATCGTTGAAGCCTGTCCGACTGTACGTGAGTGGAGAAGCGGGAACTGGAAAAAGTTTCCTCATTAAAGCAATCTCTTGTTATTTGAAGGAAAGGACTGAGTCATCGCTGTCTTGTGTTGTCACCGCTCCTACTGGACTGGCAGCACATAACATTAAAGGTATTACTTTGCATCGTCTACTGATGCTGCCGGTGGAGCATGACAACAAATTACAATACAACAAGTTATCTGGAGATGCTTGCTGTGAAGTTTCAAGAGTCTTGAGGAAAATGAAACTACTTATCATTGACGAAGTAAGCATGGTTTCCAATGTCATGCTTGCCTTTGTGCATTTGAGAATGCAAGAAGTACTTAAAACTGAATATGATGTGTTATTTGGTGGGAAACACATCATTGTTTTCGGAGATCTTCTGCAGCTGACACCAGTAAAAGGTCAACCTGTGTTCAAAATACTCACGCATGAAGATACCAGGAAGTGCCTAGGGAGCATTGGCAACGTCAATATATGGTTAAACTTCAATTATGCAGAACTGCATCAAAATATGCGTCAGGCAAAGGATGAAGATTACAAGAATATTCTACAAGATATTAGAATTGGAAAAGTGACTGAGCATGGGAAAGAAGCTTTAAATGCACGATTACTGTCAAATTTATATCCCAAACAAGAGATTGTGCCTGAGAATATTTTTCAGAAAATTACTGAGAAGAAATCCGGGATATGTCTCATGCCAACTCTTGCAGAATGTGCCATCTTCAACAACAAAATGTTGAATTTAGAAAAGCAAGAGATTGTGAAACTTGAAGCTATCGACAAATTAGAGCATATGGGATCAACAATTATTTTGTCAGACAATTTGAAATCAAAATTGGATTCATTAGAGAAGACTATATCTAAAACAGCGGGTTTTGAAAAGACTTTGAATGTGTGTTTAAATTGCCGAATTATTTTGAGAAGGAATTTACATGTAGAAAGAGGTCTGGTAAATGGATCAATGGGTAATGTTGTTGATTTTGAGAAATACAGAAATAGAGATGGAATAGAATTTTTAAGAATTAAATTTGATGGCATTGAGGAAGTACAGCAAATTGGTCGTTGTTCTGCTAGGTTTTTGCTTGTTAAAGATTTATATGTTCGCCGTAAACAGTTTCCTGTTTGCTTGGCATATGCGGTGACAATCCATAAATCGCAAGGTTTAAGTGTAGACTGTGCATTGGTAAATATTGGCAGTTCTGTGTTCAAGGAGGGTATGGCATATGTGGCATTGTCACGAGTTAGAACTTTATCGGGATTGTACTTGATTGACTGTGATGTCACAAACATTTGTGCGGATCTAGATTGTGTTAAGGAATACAATAGGTTAAGAAGAGAGTATGCGCCACATTTGCCTCAATATCCTTTGTTTGAGAAACGTGTGGTAGGCCGCAAACGTAGAAATAGCAGTAATAGTAGGGAGGTTGTTGCAAAAAGACTAAAAGTCAATGAACCGAAAATTGTTAGCAGAAAGAAAGTGGATTCTGTTGAAGATGTTGTCGGTTTTCAATTTGAAAACAGTTCTGGTGTCAACTGCTATGCAAATGTAGTGGTTAATGTTCTCTTTTCACTAGAGAGTTTAAAAGAACAGATTCTGTTGAATTCTGAACAAATTTTATGCTGTTTGTTGAATTCTGTTTTCGAGAAATGTAGCACTGATCGAACAAAAGTAGAAAGTGTGTCTGAAGTTCGTTATCTGTTAGATGAATGTTCAGGTCAAACAGACTTCTCTGAAAATAATCAGCAAGATTGTCAGGAGTTTTTAATGTATATGCTTGATATATTGCAAGTTGAGGGTGTAGATGTAGATCACCTGTTTGGGCTTTCTTATCAATGGCAGCATGACTGCGAGAATTGTATGGTATCAAGTACTACTAGTGTAGACTCAGAAAGATTTATATATTTAACTTTGCCAGACAGTAAATCAGTCTCCTTTAATAAGCTAGTAAATGCAGCGGATCACAACATGGAGTGTAGCCAATGTAAATCTGAAATGATGTCAACATTACTTATACGTAGTTTTGGACAGTATGTCATTTTAATGATCCAACGATGTAGGCCTGATGGATCAAAATTGTCAACTTTAATAAAAATTTTTGTGGCTTCTCAGCTTTCAATATCAGGAAGGACTTTTGTAACTGTAGCAATTATCTATCACGATGGTCCTTCAACAACTTCAGGACATTATACAGCTTATTTAAAGTCTCGAAACGGCTGGTCATTCTGCAATGATTCCGTTGTAAGTTTCAAAAAAAAATTGCCGTTTGACCTTAAAAATTCTTACCTGGTGTTTTTAAAACCAAAATTTTAAAGAAAGAATCTCGAGATTTCCTGTGAAGAATTGGAAAAGGTTCATCAAGTTGAGGGAATGTAAGTCTGCAATGCTGTCTAGATTATTGGTCCAAAACTTTTAATTATAATGTTATTTTGTAAAATCCGACTATATAAACCTGATGCAAGTAAGTCTGCTTCATAGTAAGCAGTATCAGTGTCATAGGAAAAGGAGAACATGAGTGACAAAGAAGAGTAAGATATTAGTAGTCCAGGATTGTGAAAATAATCTCAAATGTTTTCTTTTTGCAAGTTGCGAAAATAGAAAATGTCGGGATTTGATTGGAAGAATTACAAGACTTGCGAATCGCGGCAACATGATTTGGCCTAGTGGAAACATGTGATAGAAGGAGAGAAGTCTTTTTTTCTATGTAACATATTTTTCGTATCGATGGAGGTTTTCTTTCAGAAAGTGGCGGGCTGAAAATATTTATAGCACAACAGAGTGGATGCTGTTCATAGGAGATCCTTCGACGTCATTGAAAGTAAGTTAATTTTAAGGAGTTTTGAAATCAGATTTCTTAGGTTGTATGGGTTTTTTAAACACAGTCATTTTGATTGTGTTTTTTTTTCCCCGCTGTTACATGATGAATATCTTCAAGTCACTGATTTAAGTGAAATTTGATACATTCTGAGAACAGCAAAAATAAACCATTTAACATGTATAATTAATGTTCTTCTGTTTGTACTTATGATATACATTTAGAAATGTGAGGTAGATATGGAAAAATTGAGTCTTTTGTAAGTGTCAATTTTAATGCTTATAGTGCTGTATTTCCGGGTACTGTTTTTTTTAAAAGGAATAGGCCTCACCTCAAAGAAAGCTCTTCAAAGCAGACATCTTATTTGCATCCTGAAACTATCATTTAAAATATTAGAGACAATTTTATGATGGCTTTACATCTTCAACATCAAGATACAGTTTTTTGTAAAATATATATATTTAGGATTGTGTAGGGGACGTAGAGAAGCAGAGACTTCTGTAAATGTCAAAGTTGTTGATAAACTGTTTGTTCTTGAACCTTTTCCCTTGTCTTTTCTAATTTTTAAGTACATGTTTTAATATTTTTGGAAATGTTTGTTCTCTGTTTTACAGATTGAAAGTATGAAAAAATATTTTAAAAAGGTAACAAGAATTATAAGGTAAATGTTTTCTACTCTTTTTACCTGCAATGCACTGCTGATGATGTCACTGACACTATCTCTCATTTACTCTCTATAGCTGTCTTTCTTTTTACATTATTCTCTGTTTACTTCCCTTATACTAACTCTTCTTTTTTTAAAAAAAATATTTTTTTAGTTCGCTTAAAGTTCGCGAACCGGTCAGCGAACTTGAAGCGAACCAAAAGAAATAGAGCTTGCCAGAGTGATAAACATTCTAGCAATTTTATTTGAAAGGGGAGGTAGTTCTGAAAAGAACTTTTTTTTTTTGTTTTTGTTGTTTTATATATTTTATTTTTTTCTGAACATTTTTTTGTATTTTTAGAACAGTTTTATGTTTTTTTTGTGTTTTTTATGGAGGGGAAACAACAAAAAAACAGGCATTGAAAACGGCTCAACAGGAGCAAAAAAAAAATTACTTCTTGGGTGCATTAGGGCACTTATGGTTTTCGAACACCATATTAATCAAATTGATGCTCATGTTCCCATACGACAACATTGCACCGCAATATATACAAGTAAACCTCATATGTTGGAAATTTGGTTGAATATTTGGCACAGTTTCCTGTGCCTCTCTTCCTGACAAAGACATTGATGAGGTAGATCTGGCCACAGGAGTTGTCGGGGGATTGTCTTGTAGGTCCCTTAACTCAGCCCGGCTGTAGTTCAAGGGATGCCACCTGGTCATATGTCGATGCATAGTATAGTTGCCCATACTATATTTCTTCTCTGTGCCTCTTGACAATCTGTAATCACAGATGAGGCAGGTGACATATTTCGCATTCACCTTCTTCTCCCCTGGAGGGATGGAAAAAAACTGCCAGATGAAACTAGTTTTTCTCTTTGAAACACGGGGCAACTCTGGGATAAATTGTTGTTGATGTGGATCCTCTTCTTCTTCTTCCTCCTCTTCCTGCTTTCTGTTGGAGGTAAATTGACTTGGTGGTCCTCTCTTCTTATGAGGAGGTGGAGGTGGTGGTGGGGGTGTACCAGCTGCAGCAAGAATGGAAGCCATTGTTGAACTTCACGTAAATGGTCTTTCTCTCACCAAGATGAAAGTCAGAGTGAGGAAAGAAGGAGGGGTTTACATGATTTGGGAAAAGCAAAAGTTCTGAACCAATGAAAAGTGTTATTTTTAGGTCACATGACCTAGTATTACATCATTAGGAAACCAAAAGTGAAATGAACTAATGAAAAGTGTTATTATCGAGTCACATGACCTGCTGTCTTTACGTTTCGCGCTTTGCGCCACTATCCAATCCGCTTCCGGGTCCGCTAACTTGGCGCGTCGGATAACGTATTACGCGACAACGCAAAACGTCATGATAACGTAACAGTTACGCTTAAGGAACGATTACCGGCTCGCGCACCAAGTCGCGGCTTTGAATTCAGCTAACGGGAAGCTGACCAGTTCGCGGACTAGGAGCGGAACAAATTTTTTTTTTTTTAAAAATGTATAAAAAACATGTACAATATATTTTATGATTTAAAGAAGAATACATTTTACAGATACAAATATTAGCTTTCAAAAAACCATTGAAATTCAATGAAAAAACCATAGGTTATAGTCCATATATAGTTAGGAATTAGCATTTACAAAACCTTATTTTACTCGCATAAAACCATTGAAATTCCATATATAGTTAGATGCGCTAACTATATATCGCGCACCCGCAATCCACTTCTGATGATGTCACATATTACATCATTCATGACATGGTCAGTGACATCACTGATGACATCACTGATCACAACATCCAGTGACTGTATGTTTCTGTAAAGTTAAAATATGTCTTACATATTGAAGAATGAGTGGATGTATAAATGTCTGGATGAAGGATTTAGTAGGTGCATGACTGATTGTATGAGGGAGTGATTAAATGTGTTTCACTGAGTGCATGGGTTAGTGAATAAACTATATTAGTTTGTGCATCATTATATCTGTTGTTCTGTAAACTGCTGCATGTGTTGATCAGTAGCTATATGAATAACTATATGGGTTATTGATTGGTTGCTCAAGTATTTGTATGGGAGACTGAGTATATGTGTGAGTGGCTGGGAGGTGTGTGACTCTGTGCATAGATGTGTGAGCAGTTGATTCACTAGATGTATGGTTTCAAAAGTGCATTTGGAAACAGCTGTATGGGCGGTTGACTGTGTGCATGAGTGTATTGGTGAGTGAATGGATATCTCAGTGCTACATGTCAAAGTAAGTACATATGTAAAACACAGTACATGTGAGAGTTAACATATATAAATAACTGTGCATTAGAGCCAGTGAATGTGTGAATGGCTGTATGGATCATTGTGAACTTTTATTAGGGATTATATAAGGGAGTAAATATGTGTTAGAATATGCTTCAATAAGTAAGGTGTGTATAACTGTATAGTTGAGGAATTGGAGGTGTGATTGATTCTTTGCATGACTGTCTAGGTGTATGAGTAACTCCATGGATGAGTAACAATCTGTGAGTGTCTGTTTTCACTGAGTGTATCTAAGGATATATCAGAGTCTGTAGAGGTTCATCGTATTAACACATGAATGATGTCATCTGTGATGTTGTCAGTGATGTCATTTGAGTTGTCATCAGTGATGTCATCAGTGATGTCATTTGAGATGTCATCAGTGATGTCATTTGAGTTGTCATCAGTGATGTCATCAGTGATGTCACTGACCATGTCATGAATGATGTAATATGTGACATCATCAGCAGTGGATTGCGGGTGCGCGATATATAGTTAGCGCATCTAACTATATATGGAATTTCAATGGTTTTATGCGAGTAAAATAAGGTTTTGTAAATGCTAATTCCTAACTATATATGGACTATAACCTATGGTTTTTTCATTGAATATATATATATATATATATATATATATATATATATATATATATATATATATATATATATATATATTACCTACTGGCGGTCGCCAGTAGGTATATATAGTTAGGATTTTTTCCCTATGGAATTTCTGAAAATTCTATGCCTAATAACTTTGCCGTTTGTGGACGGAATTGGCTGAAATTTTCAGGAAAATGGCACATTTTGTTTCTGTGCAGCACTTGAAAATTTGGGGGGGTTTTGTGGAGGGGGGGCTGAGAAAAAAGGGGGGTCCCAAAACGCGTTTTTCCCATGTTAATTTCCATAGGGCGGTTGGACTCACTTTTAGCCCGAACGGCTGAATGGATTTGCACGAAACTTGGCAAAATTGTAGGGACTGTTAGCCCGATGTGCCTTTGCTAGGTCTCAATATATGTGCTTCAGTGGATTTTGAGAAATTAACGTTTAAATCAAGATATATATCTGTAACAGCGCTCCGGGCAGCGATCCGGTTAGCGAACCTTTCGCGTATCGGAACTTTGCGATGCGAAGCTGATTGGCTCTTCGGTGTCTGTCAACATTCTAAACAGTCCGGAGCGGCCGCCATCTTGTCTCTCGGTAGGATCGAGAGACAAGAGGAGGCCAAAACAAAGGGGGAAATTACCATAAGGGGGCATAGTAGATCCTCGTTGACCCCCTAGGTTTTATGTGGAGGTTTTAAAAGGGTCTAGGAGGGTCCCAAGCGCCAAGTTCGCGAACCGGAAAGCGTTCTGGGCAGCGAACTTTAAGGATAAAAGAATGATAGACTTTTGTTATACTGTATGATAATTATTTGTTGTTTTTGTTCGTTTTTTTATTTATTTATTTATTTTGATTTACAAAAAAAATTATTTATTATTTTCATAGTTCATTAAAACTTCCAGCATTATATCATCTGGTATCTCGTTGAACATGGATGTTTCTGTCTCTTGTAAGGTTTGAATAAATTGTTCGTCAAAAGATTGATCCATAAAATCTTCATCCACATTTTCTTCATTTACAATGTCTTCGGATGTAATCTCGAAGGAAACATTACTTTTTTCTTGCTCCCCTTCCATTTTTTTGCTGTAAATGGCATAAAAAAAATAATTAAATTAGAAGAGTTAGGGCACTGTTGGGTTTAAGTTCAGACAGGTAGTTCTGTTTTTTTAACAGTGAACTTAAAGTAAGTTAATTCATAATTATAGCAGAGAAGTGTAAGTCAATCAATAAATATAACAGAGGAGTCTATCTGTATCTATAACTATAGCAGGGGGACAGTAAATAATTATCAAAAACGTTTTTACAAATTAATTTAAAGTGCCACTTACAAATTATCAATTTAATTTTCAGGGAGGTGAAAAGGCTCTTGAAATGTAGTTCAGGAAGTAGTAGTCAAAATGGCTGTGTTTCCTTCTCTTCCTTTATATATATTCAGGCACATAACCAATCAAATGTCAGGAAAAAAAAATTGAAAATGAAAGTAACATTTTCATTGGTTGTCAATTCCAACACTTCAGATGTGTTTTGTGAAGTAATTTACCTCACGGTACTTAGAGAGGTCTACAGGCTTAATGGCTAAATGGAATTTCAATCAAATTTGTGAAAAACAAAGGGATTGTTATGTAGTATGAGCTAATCTATATTTGGTGAGAGTGTCTCTAGTCGTTTTTCTGTAAATTACTTTCCCACCTTTTTTTAGGACCGCTTTCCGGAAAGCGGCCCGGTTAGCGAACCTTAAGCGTCACGGGAGTCCACCATTTTGTGTTTCGGTCGCATTAAGATACAAGATGGAGGGCAAATAATGTTTAGAATGGGTAGAAGGGGTCATGGTAGACTTATCTTGACCCCCTAGGTTTTCTGAGCGTGGCTGAGGAGGCTTATATGTGCGGAAAAAAAACATTTTTTAAAAAAATCCGCGAGGTTAGCTTTCGGTTAGCGAACCGGGTAGCGCTCCGGGGAGCGAATTTTGTGGAAAATTAGTGAAAAAAGTTAGAGAAAAATAATAATTGTGAGTGATCAGATGTAGGGTAGCTCTGAGAAGAGCTTTTGGGTTTATGGTACATTTAGGTACTTATAAGTAGGTACCAATGCACAGTCTTAAATTCAGAATGAAAATTCTGTTGCCCTCATCTGAGAAGTGAACTCCATCTCCTCTGTAGATATCTTGCATGTAGTAACGCAAGTTATTGTTGTACAGAGAGCCCATTCCATGGTCTCTCATGTAAGCTGAAACAGATTTGTTTACATGCTTCCTCGCTTTCTCAATTTGTGGACAAAATTGGTTGGACCACCTCCATTTCTGTCTTTGGCATATATTGGAATATACCAAGGCAGTTTGAGGAAAAAGTGCCATTAATTGCTCAAAGGTGTCCTTTAAAAGCATTTCCAGACCTACCCCTGTCAAAGTGCCCAAATCATTACCTCCACAGTGCACTATTAACAGGTCAGGTTTTGGCAAATGCATAAAGGTTTTCACCAATGGTATCAATTGGTGACATTTTAATCCTCTTTGGCCCAACCACTTAATTTCCACATCTTGTAAATTGAGGTTAGGTAAATTTCTGTTCTCAGCATACCTTTGAGCCCAGTGGATGTAACTATGTCCAACAATCCAGACCTTAAACATGGTGGGAGAAGGTTGTTCTGCAGTCAGATGAAGTGTGGTAATGAAAGGGCAGTTGAAACAGTAGGAGTTTCTAAAGAAAAAAAACTGTGGATTTCCAATGCTAATGATTCATTAGCAGTGATTGGTGCATTTCCATTTCTGAAAACAGAAAGTTAGGGTGCATGGATGTGTTCTTTGAAACATGTAATTTGAATGGTCAAGGAAGAAACATTTAATGAAAGATTGCACTGGATACGCAGGTGCACTGAGAGTTCAGAGTTCAATTGAAACATTGTTGTGTGAATTTGCAAACATGAGAGGTCTTCCAGGAGGTGGTTGCTATGGAAACAAGACAGAGAGGGCAGAGGGGGGAAGGGTTTTGATTTGAAAAAAGTGAGGGAAGAGGTATGATTGGCTAATATGAGAGATATGTGAAATGAATATCTGTATTTCTGTGCTTTCAATAGCTGCAGCCTTTGGAGTGCATCCTTTTTCTTCTGCTGAAGACAATTTGGTGTATTTCTGAGACTGTTTTCAAAACTCAAAAAATATTTGCTAAGGTGAGAAAAGATTTATTTAATTTAGATAGAGAATAGTATGATTTAAGGAGAAAATGATGAAGAAAGCTGTGTTTTTAAAATGTGGCTTTGTCTCTAGTGATATACTAATAGAATTAGTTTCTTTGAGAAATTGTAATTGCATATTCGGTGTAGCATTCTGGCATGCAGTAACACAAGTTATTGTGGTACATGGAGCCCATTCCATGGTCTGTTATGTAAGCTGAAACAGATATGTTGTTTTTAAAAACGATTTAAGAAATCAATTACATTTCTGGATATGTACTGCTAGAGCTTCATAGGTTGTTTTGAGCCATATTTATAAGGCATTTGAGTGTCTTTGATGTTATGTTTTCCTTTTAAAATGTAAAGTGTTCCTCATGGGGCAAGTGTCTTGTAAATACGCTCCCACTTGTGCTTTGCAAATTTAGATTTTGATTATGGGAGTTACATAGCCATGTTAATAATGTCCAAACAATGGTGGTAGGGCATTCAAGAAAACGTTTTTCTGTGTCTCTAGGACATTTTCAGTCCTTTCCTCTTGAATGCAGGTATACAATTGATTTATATGCTGTGTTTAAAAACGAATTTTCAAATCAATTACATTTCTTGATATGTACTGTTAGAGCTTCATAGGTTGTTTGGGGTCATATTTAGAAGGCATTTTAGTGTGTTTGATGTTATGTTTACCTTTTTAAATGGAAAGCGTTCCTCATGGGGCCCTGAGCAGTTCTTAGCCATGTTATTTAAAAGGAAGTGGATAACATGGCTAAGAGCATTTGCTGGAAAATGCATGAATATTGCTGACTTTTCTGCGATATTCATGCATTGTGGGCGTTTTTTTTCGCATTTGCGAGCAGTTCTTAGCCATGTTATCCAATGGGAGGTGGATAACATGGCTACGAGCATTTGCTGGAAAATGCATGAATATCGCTGACTTTTCAGCGATATTCATGCATTGCGGCCGTTTTTTTTCGCATTTGCGAGCAGTTCTTAGCCATGTTATCCAATGGGAGGTGGATAACATGGCTAAGAGCATTTGCTGGATAATGCATGAATATCGTTGACTTTTCAGTGATATTCATGCATTGCGGCCGTTTTTAATCGCATTTGTGATAAACAATTACATTTCTTGATATGTACAGTTAGAGCTTCATAGGTTGTTTGGGGTCATATTTAGAAGGCATTTCAGTGTCTTTGATGTTATGTTTACCTTTTTAAATGGAAAGCGTTCCTCTTGGGGCAAGTGTCTTGTAAATACGCTCCCACTTGCGCTTGGCAAATTTAGATTTTGATTATGGGAGTTACCTAGCCATGTTAATAGTGTCCCAAAAATGGTGCTAGGGCATTCCAGAAAACACTTTCATGTGTCTCAAGGACATTTTTAGTCATTTCTTCATGAATGCAGGTATACAATTGATTTATATGCTGTGTTTAAAAACGAATTTTGAAATCAATTAAATTTCAGGATATGTACTGTTAGAGCTTCATAGGTTGTTTGGGGTCATATTTAGAAGGCATTTTAGTGTCTTTGATGTTATTTTTCCCTTTTTAAATGGAAAGCGTTCCTCATGGGGCCCTGAGCAGTTCTTAGCCATGTTATTTAATAGGAAGTGGATAACATGGCTAAGAGCATTTGCTGGAAAATGCATGAATATCGCTGACTTTTCTGCGATATTCATGCATTGCGGCCGTTTTTTTTTCCCATTTGCGAGCACTTCTTAGCCATGTTATCCAATGGGAGGTGGATAACATGGCTAAGAGCATTTGCTTCAAAGGTTGTTTGGGGTCATACACCATTTTTGGGAAATTATTAACATGCCTATGTAACTCCCATAATCAAAATCTAAATTTGCCAACCGCAGGTGGGAGCGTATTTACAATAAATTTGCACCATGAAGAACGTAAAATAGCATAATAGACACTCAAATGCCTTATAAATATGACCCAAAACATCTTATGAAGCACTAGCAGTGCATATTTCCAGAAATGTATTGGTTTTCATTTAATGATTTACTTCATTGGTAGGCCTTCACATGTTTTTTTACCTTGGTTTTTTACAGTGAAAATCTTATCTGCAACCATGTGTTGGCCTCACCTCAAATAAACAAAACAGGTGATGGACTGAATGTGGATCAATGACACACATTCACCCCAGTCTAAAGATCTGGGCCTAAATAAATCTTTAGATAGGCTACATCTTATCGTCATCCTGAATTAATCATTTAAAATATTAGGGAGTGATTTATGATTGTTGTATGCCTGTTTTGTACCATTGAGTGTCATTTTTGTGATGCAGTGCTGGTGGAAAACATTTGCTATGTTAAATAATTAGTAGGGCATTAAGTTTTAGATGACTGTTATTTATTTACTGTTTGGTAATAGTGGTTAATAACATTTTATATTATATTTTTCCACAGATTCAACTGCAGATTCTTTCATAGTTTGGAAAATGCCTACAAAAAGTAGAATAAGAAAGGCTAGAAAACGTCAAAGACAGCAGGATGATGTTTTATTGCAGCAGTCCTCTTCCCCAAATACTTGTCAAAACACCAAGAAAGGTCCGGGTAAGAGCACGAAATTATTCTTAAGAAATATTTGTAGTAAAAAAAGTTTTGCTCAAAAAAATGTTTCAGTCCACAAAAAGAAAAGTAATTTAAATGGAAAGGAGAGACCCATCACAAATGTTACTGGTAGACGAAGAGATAACTCTGTGCATGATAGTAGAAGGAAACAACAGTTTAGGGACATTCGAAATCGAATGTTCCATAATAGGATATTAGTTAATTTATTGAAAAATATTAAAAAGAAAGGCCAACAGAAAGCGGCATTTTATAAGAAGAAGAAAAATGTAGAGAAAATTATTGATCATGCTTTTGAAATTAAGCGAAAGTTGTTTATTTTGGTAATCAATAGAATTAGGAAACTAAGCAAGGTAATTTCTGATTTCAAAACAAAAAGTAGATGGAAGAGAGTAGTAAATCGTACTAACTTTTGTGAAGTTTTTTTCGGAGAATGGATGCATAGTTCAAGTTGTGAGGCATTTTTTAATGAAGAGAGTTATTTTCAGGATAATGATTTGGTGTTTGCAGTTGACACCAGTGGTCGAGCTTATGAAGTGAAGGATGGTTGTCCAGTTGAAAAAGAACAACTTGTGACAACAGAGACAGAAGAGGCGCTAAGTGATGAGGTTTTAGGAAGACGTCCTAAGGGTCCTGTGTACATTTGGAAGTGTAGTTCTATTTGCAGTGTGCGACAGGTTTCCATCAATTTGCTTTGTGATTTTATACGGACATTTAATAAGAAAAGTTTGAAGCAGAAAATGAAGTTGTTGCAAGATTTAGATCCTTGCAGAGTGAGACAAATGACAGGTTTGCGTGGTCATTCACTGGCTTGTCTTTCCAGGAGAGTATGCCAGAGTGTTTTTCATCATTTCAGGATGCTAGCAGTGCATCATAATAAAGTGAGAAAATTAGTGAGAATGTTGTATTATGCTAAGAGTCCAGCAATTATGCTTAAACAATTATGTGCTGCTCTTTTGCATGGTTGTGAAATAGATGTGAAGAATATTTGTGAAGAAATTGAGTTTTGTTACTTTGGTAGTAAAGATGAGAATGTTCAAATTGACCCTGAAGTAGAGGGTAATGTTGAAGATAATGTACAGGTTTCCAGTACAGATTATTTTCAGAAGGAAATTGCCACGTTTCAGATGAAATCAAGTGAGAGGCCTAATTTCACTTGTGTATGTTGTCGACGCACTTATTATAAGAATCAGACTAAGTTAGTGGATTTATATGCAAAAAGTGAAAGGGAAAATAATAGTGAATGGAAGGATTTTGCCACATACTTGATGGTAGAAAATTGTTTTGATTTGGGAGTGGACCAACGTGTGTGTACTTATTGTTGTAACAAATTAAACCAAAACCAGATGCCTGCTAGGGCGGTTCATAATAATCTGGAATTGGTTGAGATTCCTTCAGAATTGAAGGATTTAAATACTTATGAATCTATTTTGATTCAAAGTATCCATCCCTTTCAGGCTATTGTAAGAATGGAGCCAAAGACAGGGAAGTTGCCTCCAGCAGATTTACAGAGAGGATTAAAGGGAAGAGTTGTTTATTTGCCTCTAGATTTGAACAAAAACATTAACACAATTGGAGTAGAAAAAGTGGAAGAGGAACCTCTGGTTATCTTGGTTAATGGGGTTCCGACAAAGAATAAGAAAATATGGCAAGATTTAGTGGATGTTAGGAAAGTCAAAAAGGCAACAGTGTATTTGAAGAAAAATAATAAGTACTATAAGAATGTATATGTTGCAGAAGAGGAAGTAAGTGATGAAGAGGATAGCGATTTGTGTGCTGGCCAAATTGAGAAAGTAGAGGCCTCTAAAAGTGAAGAAATATATGAACATTATAGTGTTCATCCTTTGCATTCCAAGGAAGTCATGGGGAATGCTATTGAGTTGTTTCAAATGAAACAAGCCAAAGGGAGTCCCATTAGTGTTTGGGAGGAAAGTTTGGAAGCTCGGTGTTTCCCACAGCTATTTCCCACAGGTCAAGGAGGAAGATATGATGAGCGACCTCATCAAATTCCTGCGTCTGAATACCGGACTTTACGATTGTATGCAGAAGATCCTAGGTTTCGGCAATGCATTCCCTATTTGTTTCATCTCTTGTTTGAAAGCGATCTGTCAGGACTGTCATATGCAGTGAACCACATTTTAAAAAGTGGTATACAGATGCAAAACATCTCGGCAAGTGACTTTATGCATAAAGTCAATGTCCAAGACAGTATTTTGGATTCTCACTTAATTAATCTCATGGCGTGTCAGCGTGGTACTAATGAGTACTGGTACCGTCGTCATGGTGATTTAAAATGTATGCTGCGGAACTTAGGAACTCCAACATGGTTCCTCACTCTGAGCTGTGCCGAGTATGGCTGGGAAGACTTACTTGAATTTCTACGAGAGGCAAATGGAAATATTGAAAACATTGAATTCAAGACACCTGGAGAACTGTGTTCTTTGGATCCAGTGAATGTATGCAGGTACTTCAATCATAGATTTGAAGCTATGATGTCTTTCATCACAAATAAAAAGAATCCACCTCTTGGAGAGGTGTTGGATTTCTTCTGGAGAAAGGAGTACCAAGCAAGAGGTGCCCCTCATATACATATGTTGTTGTGGATCAAGGATGCACCTAAATTTGGAACAGATCCGGATGACTTAGTGATGAATTTCATAGAACAGTATTCTACGTGTGCTGTTCCAAACGCAACGGAGAAAAAAAGTCTAAGAGAACAAGTTCTACGTTTCCAAAGCCATCGTTGTGGAAAGTACTGTCGTCGTAAATTCAGAAACAAGGACAAGTTCTACACCAAATGTCGTTTCAACTTTCCACGACCGGTGATTTCTAAAGGAAGAGTAAACAGTTTGATGTCTTCGCTGCGACATAATGTGACGAGGAAATCACCCAAGAATACATACAATTTGAAAAGGAACGAAGAGTCCAAGTACATCAATGACTACAACTCAGTGATTTTGTCCATGTGGAATGCTAACATGGATATACAGTTTGTGGCTGACAACTGTATGGCTGTGGCTCGGTATGTGACATCTTACATCACCAAAAAAGAAAAGACCGAACTAAAGGATATGTGGGAGGACATTTCCCATGAAAAGAGCCTCAGCAAGAAGTTGTACAGTTTCAGTCTGAAGATGTTGTCGCATCGAGAAATCGGAGCTTACGAATGTTCTGATCGTTTGTCTTCAGCAAGTCTCTATGCCAAATCCAGGAGTCTCGTTTGGGCGAGTCTTGGTCTTGCTGCAACACGAAATCGAGTTCTAAAACCTGTCCGGGAAATTGAATATTTGGCAGAAAAGGAACCAAACAGTACCGACATTTTGAAGACCAACATGTTGGATACATATTATCCAAATCGAAGCAGTCACCTTGAGAATGTTTGTCTATATGAGGTTCTACAAAATTATATATTCAAGAGGAACATCAAAGAAGATATTGAGAAAGGAGTGTATGCTGTAATTGGAAGTGAGGGATGCCTGGTCAAGCAAAGAAAATGCCAATTAGTAAACCATCGAAAATTGAGTGGTGAATCTCCAGAAAAAAAGGAGTTTTTTTATTTAGCACTTTTGCAACTTTTCAAGCCTTGGCGTGCAGAAGAGGAACTGCTTGGAGATTTCCTCTGTTACGAAGACTCTTTCAATGCAGCCAAGGAGTCCATAGAATGTCCTGCTTTTTCTAAATATCAAGAAATGCTAACTTTGGAAATTGAGCAGGAAGCAACGATTGCAGCCGAGATTGCCAGAGACAGTTCTCAGGACAGTCAGAGTTCTGTTTCATTGAGTCAAGATCCACTTGGAGGACCTATTATCGAAAATGAAGCTGCCACTGCTATGAATGAAGTAGAAAGAGCCATGGCACATGCTCAGGAGGATTCAGTTAACTTAGAAGACTTGGAAAAACAACTCAACGTTGAGCAGAGGAAAATATATGATGAAATTACCAAGGAAATTGAGCACGGATTAAGTCATGAGAAGAACAAGTGCTCATGTACATCGTTGAAGCCTGTCCGACTGTACGTGAGTGGAGAAGCGGGAACTGGAAAAAGTTTCCTCATTAAAGCAATCTCTTGTTATTTGCAGGAAAGGACTGAGTCATCGCTGTCTTGTGTTGTCACCGCTCCTACTGGACTGGCAGCACATAACATTAAAGGTATTACTTTGCATCGTCTACTGATGCTGCCGGTGGAGCATGACAACAAATTACAATACAACAAGTTATCTGGAGATGCTTGCTGTGAAGTTTCAAGAGTCTTGAGGAAAATGAAACTACTTATCATTGACGAAGTAAGCATGGTTTCCAATGTCATGCTTGCCTTTGTGCATTTGAGAATGCAAGAAGTACTTAAAACTGAATATGATGTGTTATTTGGTGGGAAACACATCATTGTTTTCGGAGATCTTCTGCAGCTGACACCAGTAAAAGGTCAACCTGTGTTCAAAATACTCACGCATGAAGATACCAGGAAGTGTCTAGGGAGCATTGGCAACGTCAATATATGGTTAAACTTCAATTATGCTGAACTGCATCAAAATATGCGTCAGGCAAAGGATGAAGATTACAAGAATATTCTACAAGATATTAGAATTGGAAAAGTGACCGAGCATGGAAAAGAAGCTTTGAATGCACGATTACTTTCAAATTTATATCCCGAACAAGAGATTGTGGCTGAGAATATTTTTCAGAAAATTACTGAGAAGAAATCCGGAATATGTTTGATGCCAACTCTTGCAGAATGTGCCATCTTCAACAACAAAATGTTGAATTTAGAAAAGCAAGAGATTGTGAAACTTGAAGCTATTGACAAAATAGAGCACATGGGATCAACAATTATTTTGTCAGAAAATTTGAAATCAAAATTGGATTCATTAGAGAAGACTATATCTAAAACAGCGGGTTTTGAAAAGACTTTGAATGTGTGTTTAAATTGCCGAATCATTTTGAGAAGAAATTTACATGTAGAAAGAGGTCTGGTAAAAGGATCAATGGGTAATGTTGTTGATTTTGAGAAGTACAGAAATAGAGATGGAATAGAATTTTTAAAAATTAAATTTGATGGCATTGAGGAAGTACAGCTAATTGGTCGTTGTTCTGCTAGGTTTTTGCTTGTTAAAGACTTATATGTTCGCCGTAAACAGTTTCCTGTTTGCTTGGCATATGCGGTAACAATTCATAAATCGCAAGGTTTAAGTGTAGACAGTGCATTGGTGAATATTGGCAGTTCTGTGTTCAAGGAGGGTATGGCATATGTGGCATTGTCACGAGTTAGAACTTTATCGGGATTGTACTTGATTGACTGTGATGTCACAAACATTTGTGCGGATCTAGATTGTGTTAAGGAATACAATAGGTTAAGAAGAGAGTATGCGCCACATTTGCCTCAATATCCTTTGTTTGAGAAACGTGTGGTAGGCCGCAAACGTAGAAATATCAGTAATAGTAGGGAGGTTGTTGCAAAAAGACTAAAAGTTAATGAACCGAAAATTGTTAGCAGAAAGAAAGTGGATTCTGTTGAAGATGTTGTCGGTTTTCAATTTGAAAACAGTTCTGGTGTCAACTGCTATGCAAATGTAGTGGTTAATGTTCTCTTTTCACTAGAGAGTTTAAAAGAACAGATTCTATTGAATTCAGAACAAATTTTATGCTGTTTGTTGAATTCTGTTTTCGTAAAATGTAGCACTGATCGAACAAAAGTAGAAAGTGTGTCTGAAGTTCGTTATCTGTTAGATGAATGTTCAGGGCAAACAGACTTCTCTGAAAATAATCAGCAAGATTGTCAGGAGTTTTTAATGTATATGCTTGATGTATTGCAAGATGAGGGTGTAGATGTAGATCACCTGTTTGGGCTTTCTTATCAATGGCAGCATGACTGCGAGAATTGTAGGGTATCAAGTACTACTAGTGTAGACTCAGAAAGATTTATATATTTAACTTTGCCAGACAGTAAATCAGTCTCCTTTAATAAGCTAGTAAATGCAGCGGATCACAACATGGAGTGTAGCCAATGTAAATCTGAAATGATGTCAACATTACTTATACGTAGATATGGACAGTATGTCATTTTAATGATGCAACGATGTAGGCCTGATGGATCAAAATTGTCAACTTTAATAAAAAAATTTGTGGCTTCTCAGCTTTCAATATCAGGAAGGACTTTTGTAACTGTAGCAATTATCTATCACGATGGTCCTTCAACAACTTCAGGACATTATACAGCTTATTTAAAGTCTCGAAACGGCTGGTCATTCTGCAATGATTCCGTTGTAACTTTCAAAAAAAAATTGCCGTTTGACCTTAAAAATTCTTACCTGGTGTTTTTAAAACCAACATTTTAAAGAAAGAATCTCGGGATTTCCTGTGAAGAATTGCAAAATGTTCATGAAGTTGAGGGAATGTAAGTCTGCAATGCTGTCTAGATTATTGGTCCAAAACTTTTAATTATAATGTCATTTTGTAAAATCCGACTATATAAAGCTGATGCAAGTAAGTCTGCTTCATAGTAAGCAGTATCAGTGTCATAGGAAAAGGAGAACATGAGTGACAAAGAAGGGTAAGATATTAGTAGTCCAGGATTGTGAAAATTATCTTAAATGTTTTCTTTTTGAAAGTTGCGAAAATAGAAAATGACGGGATTTGATTGGAAGAATTACAAGACTTGTGAATAGCTGCAACATGATTTGGCCAAGTGGAAACATGTGGTTGAATGTGAGAAGTCTTTTCTTGTATGTAACATATTTTTCGAATCGTTGGAGGTTTTCTTTCAGAAAGTGGCGGGCTTACAATATTTATAGCACAACACAGTGGACGCTGTTCATAGGACATCCTTCGACGTCATTGAAAGTAAGTTAATTTTAAGGAGTTTTGAATTCAGATTTCTTATGTTGAATGGGTTTTTTAAACACAATCATTTTGATTGTGTTTTTTTTTCCCCGCTGTTACATGATGAATACCTTCAAGTCACTGATTTAAGTGAAATTTGATACATTCTGAGAACAGCAAAAATAAACCATTTAACATGTATAATTAATGTTCTGCTTTTTGTACTTATGATATACATTTAGAAATGTGAGGTAGATATGGAGAAACTGAGTCTTCTGTAAGTGTCAATGTTAATGCTTACAGAGCTGTACTTCTGGGTACTGTTTTTTTTAAAAAAAAATGAATAGGCCTCACCTCAAAGAAAGCCCTTGAAAGCACACATCTTATTTGCATCCTGAAACAATCATTTAAAATGTTAGACTCAATTTTATGATGGCTTTACATCTTTTTTTGCGCTGCTATTGCATCACTATTGTGAGACATTAGCAGTGCAAAAGAAGCACCATGTTCCAAAATAGGCCTCAGTTCATCAACATCAAGATACAGTTTGTTTAAAATATATATGTTTAGGATTGTGTAGGGGACGTAGAGAAGCAGAGGCTTCTGTAAATGTCAAAGTTGTTGAAAAACTGTTTGTTCTTGAACCTTTTCCCTTGTCTTTTCTAATTTTTAAATACATGTTTTAATATTTTTGGAAATGTTTGTTCTCTCTTTTACAGATTGAAAGTATGAAAAAATATTTTAAAAAGGTAACAAGAATTATAAGGTAAATGTTTTCTACTCTTTTTACCCGCAATGCACTGCTGATGATGTCACTGACACTATCTCTGATTTACTCTCTATAGCTGTCTTTCTTTTTACATTATTCTCTGTTTACTTCCCTTATACTAACTCTTTTTTTTAAAAAAAAAATATTTTTTTGGTTCGCTTCAAGTTCGCGAACCGGTCAGCGAACTTGAAGCGAACCAAAAGAAATAGAGCTTACCAGAGTGATAAACATTCTAGCAATTTTATTTGAAAGGGGAGGTAGTTCTGAAAAGAACTTTTTTTTTTGTTTTTGTTGTTTTATTTATGTTTTTTTTTTCTGAACATTTTTTGATTTTTTTGTATTTTTAGAACAGTTTTATGTTTTTTTTGTGTTTTTTATGGAGGGGAAACAACAAAAAAACAGGCATTGAAAAGGGCTCAACAGGAGCAAAAAAAAAATTACTGCTTGGGTGCGTTAGGGCACTTATGGTTTTCGAACACCATATTGATCAAGTTCACGCTCATGTTCCCATACGAGAGCATAGCACCACAATATATACAGGTAAACTTCATATGTTTAAAGTTTGGCTGAATGTTTGGCACAGTTTCCTGTGCCTCTCTTCCTGTCAAAGACATTGTTGACATAGATCTGGCCACAGGAGTTGTCGGGGGATTATCTTGTAGGTCCCTCAACTCTGCCCGGCTGTAGTTTAAGGGATGCCACCTGGCCATATGGCGATGCATAGTATAGTTCCCCATACTATATTTTTTCTCTGTGCCTCTAGACAATCTGTGTTTACAGATGAGGCAGGTGGCATATTTAGCATTGACCTTCTTGTCCCCTGGAGGGATGGAAAAAAACTGCCAGATGAAACTTGTTTTTCTCTTAGAAACACGGGGCAACTCCGGGATAAATTCTGGTTGATCTCTATCCTCTTCTTCTTCTTCCTCCTCTTCCTCCTCTCTGTTGGAGATAAATTGACTTGGTGGTCCTCTCTTCTTATGAGGAGGTGGAGGTGGTGGTGGGGTGGTGGGGATGCACCAGCTGCAGCAAGTATAGAAGCCATTGCTGAACTCCAGGAAAATGGTCTTTCTCTCACCAAGATGAAAGTCAGAGTGAGGAAAGAAGGAGGGGTTTACATGATTTTGGAAAAGCAAAAGTTCTGAACCAATGAAAAGTGTTATTTTTAGGTCACATGACCTAGTCATACATCATTTGGAAACCAAAAGTGAAATGAACCAATGAAAACTTTGATAAACAAGTCACATGACCTGTTCCGCTTACGTTACGCGGTGCGCGCCGCGTCTCGGATCGCTTCCGGTTCGCGGTCCGGAGCACTTCCGGGAGCGCTAACGCGACGCGTCATTAGACGCATTACGTGACAACGTGATACGTCGCGCTTCCGCGACGCGTCACAGTTCCGCTAACGTAACGTTTACCGGTTCGCGTACTAGATCGCGGCATCAAGATGAGCTAACGGAAAGCTTCCCGGTTCGCGAACTGGAAGAGAAGAAAAAAAATATTTAAAAAAAAATTATTAATAAACATCTAAAATATATTTAAAGATTTAAAGAAGAATACATTTTACAGTTACAGATGTTAGCTTTTAAAAAACCAAACAAATTCACAGAAAAAACCATAGGTTATAGACCATATATAGTTAGGAATTTGCATTTACAAAACCTTGAAAATTCTCTGAAAAAACCATAGGTTATAGACCATATATAGTTAGGGATTTGCATTTACAAAACCTTATTTTACTCGCATAAAACCATTGAAATTCCATATATAGTTAGTTGCGCTAACTATATATCGCGCACCCGCAATCCACTGCTGATGATGTCACATATTACATCATTCATGACATGGTCAGTGACATCACTGATGACATCACTGATGACATCTCAAATGATATCACTGATGACATCACTGATGACATCTCATTTGACATTACTGATCACATCACTGATGATATCATTCATGCGATAATACGATGAACCTCTTCAGACTCTAATATAACCTTAGATACAATCAGTGTAAACAGACACTCACAAACTGTCACTCATCCATGGAGTTACTCACACACCTAGTCAGTCATGCAAAGAATCAATCACACCTCCATTTCCTCAACTATACAGTTATACAAACTTTACTTATTCAAACATATACTAACACATATTTACTCTCTTATACAATCCCTGATACAAGTTCACAATGATCCATACAGCCACTCACACATTCACTGGCTCTTATGCACAGTTATTTATATATGTCAACTCTCACATGTACTGTGTTTTACATATGTACTTACTTTGACATGTAGCACTGAGATATCCATTCACTCACCAATACACTCATGCACACAGTCAACCGCCCATACAGCTGTTTCCACATGCACTTTTGAAACCATACATCTAGTGAATCAACTGCTTCCACATCTATGCACAGAGTCATGCACCTCCCAGCCACCCACACACACACTCAGTCTCCCATACAAATACCTGGGCTACCAATCAATAACCCATATAGTTACTCATATAGCTACTTATCAACACATGCAGCAGTTTACAGAACAACAGACATAATAATGCACAAATTAAGACAGTTTAGTCACTAACCCATGCACTCAGTGAGACATATTTAATCACTCACTCATACAGTCAGTCATGCACCTACTAAATCCTTCATCCAGACACTTATACATCCACTCATTCTTCAATATGTAAGACATATTTACACTTTACAGAAACATACAGTCACTGGATGTTGTCATCAGTGATGTCATCAGTGATGTCACTGACCATGTCATGAATGATGTAATATGTGACATCATCAGCAGTGGATTGCGGGTGCGCGATATATAGTTAGCGCAACTAACTATATATGGAATTTCAATGGTTTTATGCGAGTAAAATAAGGTTTTGTAAATGCAAATCCCTAACTATATATGGTCTATAACCTATGGTTTTTTCAGTGAATTTTCAAGGTTTTGTAAATGCAAATTCCTAACTATATATGGTCTATAACCTATGGTTTTTTCTGTGAATATATATATATATATATTACCTACTGGCTATCGCCAGTAGGTATATATAGTTAGGATTAATTCTCTATGGAACTTTTGAAAATTCTATGTCTAATAACTTTGGCGTTTGTGGACGGAATCGGCTGAAATTTTCAGGAAAATGGCACATTTTGTTTCTGAGCAGCCCTTGAAAATTTGGGGGGGTTTTTGTCGAGGGGGGGCCGAGAAAAAAGGGGGGTCCCAAAACGCGTTTTTCCCATGTTAATTTCCATAGGGCGGTTGGACTCACTTTTAGCTCGAACGGCTGAATGGATTTGCACGAAACTTGGCAAAATTGTAGGGACTGTTAGCCCGATGTGCCTTTGCTAGGTCTCAATATATGTGCTCCAGTAGTTTTTGAGAAATTAACGTTCAAAACAAGATATATATCTGTAACAGCGCTCCGGGCTGCGCTCCGGTTCGCTTACTTTTCGCGAAACGGAACTTTGCGCGCAGAAAGCTGATTGGCTCTCCGGTGTCTGTCAACATTCTAAACAGTCCGGAGCGGCCGCCATCTTATCTCTCGGTAGGATCGAGAGAGAAGAAGAGGTGAAAAACGAAGGGGGAATTTAATGAAAGGGGGCAAGGTATACCTCTCTTGACCCCCTAGGAATGATGTTGGGGTTATTAAAGGGTCTCGTGGGGAAAATAAAAAAATATATATTTTTCACGGTAGAAGCGCTTCCCGGGCCGCGAACTGGGCCGTAAACTGGTAGCGAAACGGGAATTCGCCATTTTGTGTTTCGTTTTAATTAAATTACTAGGTATAAGGGGGTGCGGGAGACGTATCCTGACCCCTTATGTTTTCTGAGGGTGGCTGAGGAGGCTCATATATGTTGATACATGTCTTCCAGCGGCTGTGCGTGAGATTTTTTTTTTTTTTGCTGCGTGACGTCTGTTAACGTTCGATTCGATGGAAATCAGGAAGTGTTGACCACCATTTTGTCACTGCGAGTAAATATTTTGTTATAAATGAATCCTTATTGATAAACATTGTCTGCGCCATCTTGCCTTTTTGTCCAATGCCACAATTTTGTCGTGCACGGCAGCCATTTTAGATGCCTTGACCAGACCCACTCTCTGCACGCCGTCGATTCTCAGCACGGCTCCCCACCCTCGCAAGCATCTCCCCCACGCACTGGTCACCCCCGCTCTCTCTCTCATGCATCGGCCATATACTTCCCCCCATCTGCGCTGCTCTTCCCTGAGAATCACACTCTGTGCTCGCCCGACACCTCCCTTTCACCCTATTCACTACCGCACCCTCTGACACTCCTCTTCCTCTGTGTCCGATTGTCCAGGCCGGACCCAGGCTATCACCTAGCCCTGCGGATGTAGTTTATGGCCCCAGCTGTAGAGAATCCAGACATGCCAACCCTCCCGATTGAGGCGTGAGACTACTGATTTCAGTGCTAGTCTTCCGCCTCCCGATTCCTGCAAGGAAAAATCCGGGGGCATATTACCAACAACTAGCGATAATTTTTGTCTCTAACTTGTTTGGAGACAAAAATTATCGCCGCACATCGGCGAATTTTATCGCAGATAAACCTTGCTATTAGCAAGGTTTATCGCAAATGCGATAAAAAACGGCCGCAATGCATGAATATCGCTGAAAAGTCAGCGATATTCATGCATTATCCAGCAAATCCTCTTAGCCATGTTATCCACCTTCCTTGGATAACATGGCTAAAAACTGCTCAGGGCAGGTGTTAGCTTTTGGAGATATTCGCGCTTAGCGCGAATATCTCCAAAAGTTGGTAATAGGAGATAGCGATGGTTAGGGACTGTTTCCAGTCGCTAACATCTTGGCACGCCCACTTTGCATGTCATTAGTGATAAATATCACTGACATGCAAAGCGGGGCCCAAGATGGTCGCTATCTCCTTTTAGCTGTCACTAACTGGTGTTAGCGACAGCTTGGTAATAGGGAGATAATTTTATCTCCTTTTTTTTGGCTTTTAAAGCCAAAAAAGCGGAAATAAACCCCCTTGATAATATGCCCCACGATTCCTCTGGGGTTTCAGCTGACAGGGCTTGGTATTGTGTTACGTGCTAATTCTTCCAGAAAACGTCAGAGGGTCGATGCAGGGGTTCTAGAAGGGGTGTTAAACCATTTAAGCCTCATGAACAAGCGCATGGTCTTTTAAAGATTTGTGAAGTACTCGGGGCGGCGGTGTGTGTGTGCCCTCTTTCAGGAGCGGGCGGGGGGGCACTGCCAGCAACTTGCCAGGCCCGGTAGTGTTCAACACGTGCATCACCCTTTCTCTGCCTGCTATTGCGCTCCATGCTTCGGAAAGGTAAAAAAAAGAACGTGCATTTGAGTTTGAAATGTCCGATCCTGTAGCAGTACACTTGCAAAGCCCACACATGACAATAACCCGATTCAAGGCCCCATTCACCCGATTTTTTAAAAATATATAGCACTCCAACAAAGTAGGATTATAAAACTTTATTAACTTTTAAATATAACGAACGCAACAAAAACTGTAAATATATTTAAACATTTTTTGAAATTAACCAGAACTATAACGATAACAACAACAACAACAACAATAATATAACTTTTATGCCTAAATTACGCAAACATTTAGCTAATCTGCTAAAGGGGGGAGTCGCCATTTCTTTACAATAATCAATAATGAAAAATCAACATCAATAGGGTTGTCCGTATTCCCGATGCAGCACTATAGTGCAACATACACAGCACCTGGGGTGTCAAGAGTATACAGGTCCTAGCTGCTTAACCAATGACTGACAAATGCTATATTAAACACTTACTATGTATAATACTTGCGTTCACAATAGTTTTACTTTACAAAACAGAACAAAAGATGTCCCCTGTAAGTAAACCCATATTAGCTGTTTCAGTTATTGAACATCCTAAGGTTTTATGACATGGGGAACAGTGGTGATATCCTTGGCGGGTGATGGAACTGGGATTGTTAATGGAAAAACATCTACAAAGAAAACTATTGGTGAATTATACTTCTCCGGAAACTATAACGATAACAACAACAACAACAATAATATAACTTTTATGCCCAAATTACGCAAAGATTTAGCTAATCTGCTAAAGGGGGGAGTAGCCATTTCTTTTGATAATTTATTTATCCATCCGTAGCCTCTCTAATCTCCATTACAATATGTTTCTTGCTGTCGCTAGCTGATGAAAAAACTAAAGTGATAACTTCCTCATCCTTATTTTGTCTTTCTTTGTTCCTTAAGATGTTATCTGTGTCAACCTCTTCCGAGAATGCTGATGCGTTAGGGATTTCCTTGTGTTTCTTAATAGCATTGGTGTCTGCACACTTCTTTGTCAATTCTGTGAACATGATAACTGCTTCATAGACAGACGATATCTTTGTTAAGTCATTAGTGTTAAGTGTGTCTGAAACTACAGTGCCCTTCTGTTTTTCTTTCTTCAGGCTCTACAGAGTTTTGTGTGTTGTTCTTTTGAGCGACAATTATTCCAGAGGTTTCAGGTTCACTTGTTTTGTTTTGCAGTGAGTTAACAGCTTTAGAGACTTCATGTTTATTTGCTATGTCCTGCTGTTCATCAACTGCTTCAGAGACGTCAGCCTCATTTGTTATGTTTGACTAGATCCTGGACCTGCCCGGCCGCGCCCAAAATGGCGCTGGTGTAAATGAGACTCGTAACTGCTTGTTGTGTACTGGTTGCCCAACCTTGATATCACGAGATACGTATGCAGTTTTGAAGCACATGGCGGAGGCTCGTCTGCTGTAGTGGGGCGCCCCTTATCGTTTCAGTCGCCATTCCGCCCACTTTTGCTACACTGTGCCTTTTCCGCCATTCAGCTGTTTACCGCCCGCTCTTACGGCTACAGCGTCTCGCTCACCATGTAGTTGAGTTGCTCCCACTCTTGCGGTGCAGCGATAGGCGGCTGCCACAGGACTCTTAAAATGGCGGCCGGCTCTTCGGATTTGGGCCTGGTCCAGTAAAATGGCCCTGGGACACCTTGGAACTCGGACGCTTGTCTGCCAGGGCTTGGGTTCCATTCTCGAAAGCGTCCCCTCAGCCTTGAAGATTGTACAAAAGTCTTGGGGGCCCTCGACTCCCGCAGGCTTCCGGTGGGGAGCGGCTGCCATGATTGCTTGCGGAATGGCCACGACGGAGCTACGAGATGGTGGTGCTCTCATGGTGACGCCAGCTTCAGTCTGAAACATCCAGAAACAAGGTGGGGCTTTCATCGTTTGGGAAAAAAAATGTTTTAATCCAATGAAAAGTGTTATTTTTAGGTCACATGACCTAGTCTTACATCATTAGGAAAACAAAAGTAAAATGAACCAATGAAAAGTTTTATTAACAAGTCACATGACCTGTTATGCTTACGTTACGCGCTGCGCGGCGCGCTCTGGATCGTTTCCGGTAAGCTGCGCCTTGCGCACCAGAGCACTTCCGGGTGCGCTAACGCGGCGCGTCATATGACGCATTACGCGACAACGCAGGTCCAGAATATAGTCAAAATGTCTCCACCAACCAGCGGTCGGAATACAACCGCTTTCAGCAGTCCAAAAAGTTCGGTTAAATCTTAAGAGCGGGAGCAACTCAACTACATGGTGAGCGAGACGCTGTAGTCGCAAGAGCGGGCGGTAAACAGCTGAATGGCGGAAGAGGCACAGAGTACCAAAAGCGGGCAGGATGGCAACTAAAACGGTAAAGGGGCGCCCCACTACAGCGTGTCTTCAGGTCAAACGGATTGTGGGACAAGGTCCAGAATGGAAGAGTCATCAAAAGGGAAAAAATTCCACCGGACCCCGGGAGCCGGCCGCCTATGTCGGGGGCGATCTCAGGCCACATCAGGGCAACACGACTTGGGGAGGGGGCAGGAGCCAAGCGCCCCCTCTCAGTCCGCGCCATCTCACCGCCCCTCGGAGGCCTCTGTCAAGCGGATTAGGGAGGTACCGTATCACATTGTTTTCCAATGCAGTCAGGTCCACAAACGGACCCTACTTACTTTGAATAGTGAAGCTGCAGCAGGTGCAAATAAGGTTTAAACAGTGTTACAAGCGCTGCTTAGAACTCTGAAGTATGGCACTCAACATCCAGGACTGATGCCATTTGTGTAAGGCAGTGACATCGAAGCAACTCAGGGACAAAAAGCATGAACGAACATTCACGTATGAAAATCTTATTTGGGGAAGGGGCAGGATCCAAACGCCCCCTCCCAGTTCGCGCCACTACACCGTATGTGGAAAATCTGAAGCCATCGTTCTACAAACTCTCAACGCTTGCTATCAGTGCATGAGTTTCATGCTCGATCGATTGAGCTAACCGGATCGGGCAATAAAAAGTATAAAATAGTTATGTAAATAGTTATTTAATAAAATGTTTTACCCTGTTTCTTTGCTGGTGTGTTGTCTATATTTATAATATTTGCATAGGGTTTGTCGTTATTTTGGGCGGGGTGGGTGGCGGAGTCGAGCTGTCTTGCAGCCCTCATGGTGTGGAGCTCAGTTCATTTCACTATTTTCGTATTTCTCATGAAGGGTTGTTCCTAATGTTTGTATTTTACCGAGGTCAAAAAGAGATCGAATTAGTGGTCTACTGATTTTGCTCGATTACTTTTATTTTTTTACACGATTTTTCACTATCTGCAAAGACTAAACAGAGTATTGCGACTTTGTGCTTGTTTGTAAATAGAGAATGATCCAAAGAGAACCAATTTTAAAACAGTAAATGCTTGGATAACAATCAATCAAATGCAGAGACAAGCAGGTATGACGGATTACAACGGGGGTAAAGGTCTGCGTTAACTACCGTTCACTATCTGCAAAGAGAGAGTACTACTAAGAGAAAAGAGGGGAGGGGGGGCAGCGTTCAAAGCACATCAGCATGCATAAACACGAAAACGTTTTTACCTATCACGTACTTGACATTTGACAGCTTTTGATATTTGCTATTAAAAAACCATTGAAATTCACAGAAAAAACCATAGGTTATAGTCCATATATAGTTAGGAATTTGCATTTACAAAACCTTGAAAATTCAATGAAAAAACCATTGGTTATAGAACATATATAGTTAGGAATTTGCATTTACAAAACCTTATTTTACTCGCATAAAACCATTGAAATTCCATATATAGTTAGATGCGCTAACTATATATCGCGCACCCGCAATCCACTGCTGATGATGTCACATATTACATCATTCATGACATGGTCAGTGACATCACTGATGACATCACTGATCACAACATCCAGTGACTGTATGTTTCTGTAAAGTTAAAATATGTCTTACATATTGAAGAATGAGTGGATGTATAAATGTCTGGATGAAGGATTTAGTAGGTGCATGACTGATTGTATGAGGGAGTGATTAAATGTGTCTCACTGAGTGCATGGGTTAGTGATTAAACTGTATTAATTTGTGCATCATTATATCTGTTGTTCTGTAAACTGCTGCATGTGTTGATCAGTAGCTATATGAATAACTATATGGGTTATTGATTGGTTGCTCAAGTATTTGTATGGGAGACTGAGTATATGTGTGAGTGGCTGGGAGGTGTGTGACTCTGTGCATAGATGTGTGGGCAGTTGATTCACTAGATGTATGGTTTCAAAAGTGCATGTGGAAACAGCTGTATGGGCGGTTGACTGTGTGCATGAGTGTATTGGTGAGTGAATGGATATCTCAGTGCTACATGTCAAAGTAAGTACATATGTAAAACACAGTACATGTGAGAGTTAACATATATAAATAACTGTGCATTAGAGCCAGTGAATGTGTGAGTGGCTGTATGGATCATTGTGAACTTTTATTAGGGATTATATAAGAGAGTAAATATGTGTTAGAATATGTTTCAATAAGTAAGGTGTGTATAACTGTATAGTTGAGGAATTGGAGGTGTGATTGATTCTTTGCATGGCTGTCTAGGTGTATGAGTAACTCCATGGATGAGTGACAATCTGTGAGTGTCTGTTTTCACTGAGTGTATCTAAGGATATATCAGAGTCTGTAGAGGTGCATCGTATTAACACATGAATGATGTCATCTGTGATGTTGTCAGTGATGTCATTTGAGTTGTCATCAGTGATGTCATCAGTGATGTCATTTGAGATGTCATCAGTGATGTCATTTGAGTTGTTATCAGTGATGTCATCAGTGATGTCACTGACCATGTCATGAATGATGTAATATGTGACATCATCAGCAGTGGATTGCGGGTGCGCGATATATAGTTAGCGCATCTAACTATATATGGAATTTCAATGGTTTTATGGGAGTAAAATAAGGTTTTGTAAATGCAAATTCCTAACTATATATGTTCTATAACCAATGGTTTTTTCATTGAATATATATATATATTCAATGAAAAAACCATAGGTTATAGACCATATATAGTTAGGGATTTGCATTTACAAAACCTTATTTTACTCGCATAAAACCATTGAAATTCCATATATAGTTAGTTGCGCTAACTATATATCGCGCACCCGCAATCCACTGCTGATGATGTCACATATTACATCATTCATGACATGGTCAGTGACATCACTGATGACATCACTGATGACAACTCAAATGACATCCCTGACAACATCACAGATGACATCATTCATGTGTTAATACGATGAACCTCTACAGACTCTGATATAACCTTAGATACACTCAGTGAAAACAGACACTCACAGATTGTCACTCATCCATGGAGTTACTCATACACCTAGACAGTCATGCAAAGAATCAATCACACCTCCAATTCCTCAACTATACAGTTATACACACCTTACTTATTCAAACATATACTAACACATATTTACTCTCTTATACAATCCCTGATACAAGTTCACAATGATCAATACAGCCACTCACACATTCACTGGCTCTTATGCACAGTTATTTATATATGTCAACTCTCACATGTACTGTGTTTTAAATATGTACTTACTTTGACATGTAGCACTGAGATATCCATTCACTCACCAATACACTCATGCACACAGTCAACCGCCCATACAGCTGTTTCCACATGCACTTTTGAACCCATACATCTAGTGTATCAACTGCTCACACATCTATGCACAGAGTCATACACCTCCCAGCCACCCACACACACACTCAGTCTCCCATACAAATACTTGGGCAACCAATCAATAATCCATATAGTTACTCATATAGCTACTGATCAACACATGCAGCAGTTTACAGAACAACAGACATAATGATGCACAAATTAAGACAGTTTAGTCACTAACCCATGCACTCAGTGAGACACATTTAATCACTCACTCATACAGTCAGTCATGCACCTACTAAATCCTTCATCCAGACACTTATACATCCACTCATTCTTCAATATGTAAGACATATTTTAACTTCACAGAAACATACAGTCACTGGATGTTGTCATCAGTGATGTCATCAGTGATGTCACTGACCATGTCATGAATGATGTAATATGTGACATCATCAGCAGTGGATTGCGGGTGCGCGATATATAGTTAGCGCAACTAACTATATATGGAATTTCAATAGTTTTATGCGAGTAAAATAAGGTTTTGTAAATGCAAATCCCTAACTATATATGGTCTATAACCTATGGTTTTTTCATTGAATTTCAATGGTTTTTTAAATGCAAATTTCTAACTATATATGGTCTATAACCTATGGTTTTTTCTGTGAATTTCATTGGTTTTTTAAAAGCTAACATCTGTAGCTGTAAAATGTATTCTTCTTTAAATCCCAAAATATATTTAGATGTTTATTGATAATTTTTTTTTAAATATTTTTTTTCTTCGCTTCTAGTTCGCGAACCGGGAAGCTTTCCGTTAGCTCATCTTGATGCCGCGATCTAGTCCGCGAACCGGTCAACGTTACGTTAGCGGAACTGTGACGCGTCGCGGAAGCGCGACGTATCACGTTATCGCGTAATGCGTCTAATGACGCGCCGCGTTAGCGCTCCCGGAAGTGCTCCGGACCGCGAACCGGAAGCGATCTGGGACGCGGCGCGCGCCGCGTAACGTAAGCGGAACAGGTCATGTGACTTGTTTATCAAACTTTTCATTGGTTCATTTCACTTTTGGTTTCCAAATGATGTATGACTAGGTCATGTGACCTAAAAATAACACTTTTCATTGGTTCAGAACTTTTGCTTTCCCCAAATCATGTAAACCCCTCCTTATTTCCTCACTCTGACTTTCATCTTGGTGAGAGAAAGACCATTTAGCTAGAATTGAACAATGGCTTCTGTACTTGCTGCAGCTGGTGGAACCCCACCACCACCTCCACCTCCTCATAAGAAGAGAGGACCACCTAGTCAATTTATCACTAACAGAGAGGAGGAAGAGGAGGAAGAAGAAGAAGAGGACAGAGAGGAACAACAATTTGTCCAAGAGTTGCCCCGGGTTTCAAAGCGAAAAACAAGTTTCATCTGGCAGTTTTTCTCCATCCCTCCTGGATCAAAGAAGGTGAATGCTAAATATGCCACCTGCCTCATCTGTGATTACAGATTGTCGAGAGGCACAGATAAGAAATACAGTATGGGCAACTATACGATGCATCGACACATGAGCAGGTGGCATCCCTTAAACTACAGCCGGGCTGAGTTAAGGGATCTTCAAGACAATCCCACGACAACTCCTGTGGCCAGATCTACCTCCACAATGTCTTTGACGGGAAGAGAGGCACAAGAAACTGTGCCAAACATTCAACCCAACTTCCAGCATATGAAGTTAACTTGTATATACTGTGGTGGTATGCTGTCGTATGGCAACATGAGCGTCAACCTGATGAACATGGCGTTCGAAAATCATAAATGCCCTAATGCACCCAAGAAGTAATTTTTTTTTTGCTCCAGTTGAGCCGTTTTCAATGCCTGTTTTTTGTTGTCTCCCCTCCATAAAAAACACAAAAAAAACATAAAACAGTTCTAAAAATACAAAAAAATCAAAAAATGTTCAAAAAATAAATAAATAAATAAAACAACAAAAACAAAAAAAAACAGTTCTTTTCAGAACTACCTCCCCTTTCAAACAAAATTGCTAGAATGTTTATCACTCTGGCAAGCTCTATTTCTTTTGGTTCGCTTCAAGTTCGCTGACCGGTTCGCGAACTTTAAGCGAACTAAAAAAATATTTTTTTAAAAAAAAGAAGAGTTAGTATAAGGGAAGTAAACAGAGAATAATGTAAAAAGAAAGACAGCTATAGAGAAACCAACACAGAAAAAGTTATTGCGGACAATGATGACTCAGATTTCATGGATGAATCACGGGACCATGAATTAGTTCAATGTGTAGAATCAGTGGATCATTTACTTCATTATGATGACGGTCAAATGTTTGAACTTATGTTCACTGAACAAGAACACATATCAGACAGTGAAATGCTAGATGTTGTATTAAATTTCGAAAAACAATCCGAAAAATAAAATTGTATGTAATATTAAAAAATTGTTTGAGTCTTTAATCATTTTTATATGTAATTCATAAACTAGTTAAATGTTAGAAATGTTATTAAATTTTGAAACACAATCACAACAATAAAAAATTGCTTAAAAAATAAAAAAATTAAAAAATAATCAACAAAACCAACAAATAATTAACATACAGTATTAGAAAAGTCTTTCATTCTTTTATCCATAAAGTTCGCTGCCCAGAACGCTTTCCGGTTCGCGAACTTGGCGCTTACCACGCAAAAAAAAAAATATTTTTTTTTTTTTGGACCCTCCTAGGCCCTTTTAAAACCTCCACATAAAACCTAGGGGGTCAACGAGGATCTACTATGCCCCCTTATGGTAATTTCCCCCTTTGTTTTGGCCTCCTCTTGTCTCTCGATCCTACCGAGAGACAAGATGGCGGCCGCTCCGGACTGTTTAGAATGTTGACAGACACCGGAGGGCCAATCAGCTTCGCATCGCAAAGTTCCGATA
The DNA here is from genome assembly GCF_964263255.1 of Lissotriton vulgaris. Lineage (NCBI taxonomy): Eukaryota > Metazoa > Chordata > Amphibia > Caudata > Salamandridae > Lissotriton > Lissotriton vulgaris. Next base: position 58,121 of record NW_028241208.1, read on the forward strand.
CGCGAAAGGTTCGCTAACCGGATCGCTGCCCGGAGCGCTGTTACAGATATATATCTTGATTTAAACGTTAATTTCTCAAAATCCACTGAAGCACATATATTGAGACCTAGCAAAGGCACATCGGGCTAACAGTCCCTACAATTTTGCCAAGTTTCGTGAAAATCCATTCAGCCGTTCAGGCTAAAAGTGAGTCCAACCGCCCTATGGAAAACTCAATGCAAAAAACGCGTTTTGGGACCCCCCTTTTTTCTCAGCCCCCCCTTGACGAAACCCCGCCAAATTTTCAGGGGCTGCTCAGAAACAAAATGTGCCATCTTCCTGAAAATTTCAGCCAATTCCGTCCACAAACGCAAAAGTTATTAGGCATAGAATTTTCAGAAATCCCATAGGGAAAAAATCCTAACTATATATACCTACTGGCGACCGCCAGTAGGTAATATATATATATATATATTCAATGAAAAAACCATAGGTTATAGACCATATATAGTTAGGAATTAGCATTTACAAAACCTTATTTTACTCGCACAAAACCATTGAAATTCCATATATAGTTATAAGCGCTAACTATATATCGCGCACCCGCAATCCACTGCTGATGATGTCACATATTACATCATTCATGACATGGTCAGTGACATCACTGATGACATCACTGATGACATCTCAAATGACATGACTGATGACATCACTGATGACATCTCATTTGACATTACTGATCATATCACTGATGATATCATTCATGTGATAATACGATGAACCTCTTCAGACTCTAATATAACCTTAGATACAATCAGTGTAAACAGACACTCACAGACTGTCACTCATCCATGGAGTTACTCACACACCTAGTCAGTCATGCAAAGAATCAATCACACCTCCATTTCCTCAACTATACAGTTAGACAAACTTTACTTATTCAAACATATACTAACACATATTTACTCACTTATACAATCCCTGATACAAGTTCACAATGATCCATACAGCCACTCACACATTCACTGGCTCTTATGCACAGTTATTTATATATGTCAACTCTCACATGTACTGTGCTTTACATATGTACTTACTTTGACATGTAGCACTGAGATATCCATTCACTCACCAATACACTCATGCACACAGTCAACCGCCCATACAGCTGTTTCCACATGCACTTTTGAAACCATACATCTAGTGAATCAACTGCTCACACATCTATGCACAGAGTCATACACCTCCCAGCCACCCACAAACACACACAGTCTCCCATACAAATACTTGGGCAACCAATCAATAACCCATATAGTTACTCATATAGCTACTTATCAACACATGCAACAGTTTACAGAACAACAGACATAATGATGCACAAATTAAGACAGTTTAGTCACTAACCCATGCACTCAGTGAGACACATTTAATCACTCACTCATACAGTCAGTCATGCACCTACTAAATCCTTCATCCAGACACTTATACATCCACTCATTCTTCAATATGTAAGAGATATTTTAACTTTACAGAAACATACAGTCACTGGATGTTGTCATCAGTGATGTCATCAGTCATGTCATTTGAGATGTCATCAGTGATGTCATCAGTGATGTCACTGACCATGTCATGAATGATGTAATATGTGACATCATCAGCAGTGGATTGCGGGTGCGCGATATATAGTTAGCGCTTATAACTATATATGGAATTTCAATGGTTTTGTGCGAGTAAAATAAGGTTTTGTAAATGCTAATTCCTAACTATATATGGTCTATAACCTATGGTTTTTTCATTGAATTTCAATGGTTTTTTAAATGCAAATTTCTAACTATATATGGTCTATAACCTATGGTTTTTTCAGTGAATTTCATTGGTTTTTTAAAAGCTAACATCTGTAGCTGTAAAATGTATTATTCTTTAAATCCCAAAATATATATAGATATTTATTGATAATTTTTTTTTAATATTTTTTTCTTCGCTTCTAGTTCGCGAACCGGAAAGCTTTCCGTTAGCTCATCTTGATGCCGCGATCTAGTCCGCGAACCGGTCAACGTTACGTTAGCGGAACAGTGACGCGTCGCGGAAGCGCGACATATCACGTTATCGCGTAATGCGTCTAATGACGCGTCGCGTTAGCGCTCCCGGAAGTGCTCCGGACCGCGAACCGGAAGCGATCTGGGACGCGGCGCGCGCCGCGTAACGTAAGCGGAACAGGTCATGTGACTTGTTTATCAAACTTCTCATTGGTTCATTTCACTTTTGGTTTCCAAATGATGTATGACTAGGTCATGTGACCTAAAAATAACACTTTTCATTGGCTCAGAACTTTTGTTTTCCCCAAATCATGTAAACCCCTCCTTATTTCCTCACTCTGACTTTCATCTTGGTGAGAGAAAGACCATTTATCTGAAGATCCACAATGGCTTCCATTCTTGCTGCAGCTGGTGCACCCCCACCACCACCTCCACCTCCTCATAAGAAGAGAGGACCACCTAGTCAAATTATGACTAACAGAGAGGAGGAAGATGAGGAAGAAGAAGAAGAGGAGAGAGAGGAACAACAATTTGTTGATGAGTTGCCCCGGGTTTCTAAACGAAAATCCAGTTTCATCTGGCAGTTTTTCACCATCCCTCCTGGAACAAAGAAAGTGAATGCAAAATATGCCACCTGCCTCATCTGTGACTACAGATTGTCGAGAGGCACAGAAAAGAAGTACAGTATGGGGAACTATACAATGCATCGTCACATGAGCAGGTGGCATCCCTTGAACTACAGCCGGGCTGAGTTAAGGGATCTTGTAGACAATCCAACGGCAACTCCTGTGGCAAGATCTACATCTACATTGTCTTTGACGGGAAGAGAGGCACAAGAGACTGTGCCAAACATCCAACCTAACTTCCAGCACATAAAGTTATCTTGTGTTTACTGTGGTGATATGCTGTCATATGGCAACATGAGTATCAACCTCATGAACATTGCATATGAAAATCATAAATGCCCTAATGCACCCAAAAAGTAATTTTCTTTTTTTTGCTCCAGTTGAGCCGTTTTGAAAGCCTGTTTTTTGTTGTCTCCCCTCCATAAAAAAAACAAAAAAAACATAAAACAGTTCTAAAAATACAAAAAAATCAAAAAATGTTCAAAAAATAAAAAAAAAATATAAAACAACAAAAACAAAAAAAAACAGTTCTTTTCAGAACTACCTCCCCTTTCAAACATAATTGCTAGAATGTTTATCACTCTGGCAAGCTCTATTTCTTTTGGTTCGCTTCAAGTTCGCTGACCGGTTCGCGAACTTTAAGCGAACTAAAAAAATATTTTTTTTAAAAAAAGAAGAGTTAGTATAAGGGAAGTAATCAGAGAATAATGTAAAAAGAAAGACAGCTAGAGAGAGTAAATGAGAGATAGTGTCAATGACATCATCAGCAGTGCATTGCGGGTAAAAAGAGTGGAAAACATTTACCTTATAATTCTTGTTACCTTTTTTAAATATTTTTTCATACTTTCAATCTGTAAAACAAAGAACAAACATTTCAAAAAATATTAAAACATGTATTTAAAAATTAGAAAAGACAAGGGAAAAGGTTCAAAAACAAACAGTTTTTCAACAACTTTGACATTTACAGAAGTCTCTGCTTCTCTACATCCCCTACACAATCCTAAAGATATATATTCAAAAGAAACTGTATCTTGATATTGCTGAACTGAGGCCTATTTTGGAACATGATGTTTTTCTTGCACTGCTAATGTCTCACAATAGTGATGCAATAGCAGCGCAAAAAAGATGTAAAGCCATAATAAAATTGTGTCTAACATTGTAAATGATTGTTTTAGGATGCAAATAAGATGTGTGCTTTCAAGAGCTTTCTTTGAGGTGAGGCCTCTTTTTTTTAAAAAAAAAAAAACACTACCCAGAAGTACAGCACTCTAAGCATTAAAATTGATATTTACAGAACTCAGCTTACCCATATGTACCACACATTTCTAAATGTATATCATAAGGACAAAAAGCATAACATTAATTATACATGTTAAATGGTTTATTTTTGCTGTTCTCAGAATGTATCAAATTTCACATAAATCAGTGACTTGAAGGTATTCATCATGTAACAGCGGGGAAAAAAAAACACAATCAAAATGACTGTGTTTAAAAAACCCATACAACCTAAGAAATCTGATTTCAAAACTTCTTAAAATTAACTTACTTTCAATGACGTCAAACGATCTCCTATAAACAGCATCCACTCTGTTGTGCTTTAAATATTTTCAGCCCGCCACTTTCTGAAAGAAAACCTCCATCGATACGTGAAATATGTTACATAGAAAAAAAACTTCTCTCATTATATCACATGTTTCCACTAGGCCAAATCATGTTGCCGCGATTCGCAAGTCTTGTAATTCTTCCAATCAAATCCCGACATTTTCTATTTTCGCAACTTTCAAAAATAAAATATTTGAGATTATTTTCACAATCCTGGACTACTAATATCTTAGTCTTCTTTGTCACTCATGTTCTCCTTTTCCTATGACACTGATACTGCTTACTATGAAGCAGACTTACTTGCATCAGGTTTATATAGTTGGATTTTTAATCGAGACAGCATTGCAGACTTACATTCCCTCTACTTAAAATTTTGGTTTTAAAAACACCAGGTAAGAATTTTTAAGGTCAAACGGCAATTTTTTTTTGAAAGTTACAACAGAATCATTACAGAATGACCAGCCGTTTCCAGACTTTAAGTAAGCTGTATAATGTCCTGATGTTGTTGATGGACCATCGTGATAGATAATTGCTACAGTAACAAAAGTCCTCCCTGATATTGACAGCTGAGAAGCCACAATTTTTTTTATTAAAGTTGACAATTTTGATCCATCAGGCCTACATCGTTGAATCATTAAAATGACATACTGGCCATATCTACGTATAAATAATGTTGACATCATATCACATTTACATTGGCTACACTCCATGTTGTGATCCGCTGCATTTACTAGCTTATTAAAGGACACTGATTTACTGTCTGGCAAAGTTAAATATATAAATCTTTCTGAGTCTACACTAGTAGTACTTGATACCATACAGTTCTCGCAGTCATGCTGCCATTGATAAGAAAGCCCAAACAGTTGATCTACATCTACACCCTCAACTTGCAATATATCAAGCATATACATTAAAAACTCCTGACAATCTTGCTGATTATTTTCAGAGAAGTCTGTTTGACCTGAACATTCATCTAAAAGATAACGAACTTCAGACACACTTTCTACTTTTGTTCGATCACTGCTACATTTCTCGAAAACAGAATTCAACAAACAGCATAAAATTTGTTCTGAATTCAACAGAATCTGTTCTTTTAAACTCTCTAGTGAAAAGAGAACATTAACCACTACATTTGCATAGCAGTTGACACCAGAACTGTTTTCAAATTGAAAACCAACAACATCTTCAACAGAATCCACTTTCTTTCTGCTAACATTTTTCGGTTCATTGACTTTTGGTCTTTTTGCAACAACCTCCCTACTATTAATGCTATTTCTACGTTTTCGGCCTACCACACGTTTCTCAAACAAAGGATATTGAGGCAAATGTGGCGCATACTCTCTTCTTAACCTATTGTATTCCTTAACACAATCTAGATCTGCACAAATGTTTGTGACATCACAGTCAATCAAGTACAATCCCGATAAAGTTCTAACTCGTGACAATGCCACATATGCCATACCCTCCTTGAACACAGAACTGCCAATATTCACCAATGCACAGTCTACACTTAAACCTTGCGATTTATGGATTGTCACCGCATATGCCAAGCAAACAGGAAACTGTTTACGGCGAACATATAAGTCTTTAACAAGCAAAAACCTAGCAGAACAACGACCAATTTGCTGTACTTCCTCAATGCCATCAAATTTAATTCTTAAAAATTCTATTCCATCTCTATTTCTGTATTTCTCAAAATCAACAACATTACCCATTGATCCATTTACCAGACCTCTTTCTACATGTAAATTCCTTCTCAAAATAATTCGGCAATTTAAACACACATTCAGAGTCTTTTCAAAACCCGCTGTCTTAGATATAGTCTTCTCTAATGAATCCAATTTTGATTTCAAATTATCTGACAAAATAATTGTTGATCCCATATGCTCTAATTTGTCGATAGCTTCCAGTTTCACAATGTCTTGCTTTTCTAAATTCAACATTTTGTTGTTGAAGATGGCACATTCTGCAAGAGTTGGCATGAGACATATCCCGGATTTCTTCTCAGTAATTTTCTGAAAAATATTCTCAGGCACAATCTCTTGTTTGGGATACAAATTTGACAGTAACCGTGCATTTAAAGCTTCTTTCCCATGCTCGGTCACTTTTCCAATTCTAATATCTTGTAGAATATTCTTGTAATCTTCATCCTTTGCCTGACGCATATTTTGATGCAGTTCTGCATAATTGAAGTTTAACCATATATTGACGTTGCCAATGCTCCCTAGGCACTTCCTGGTATCTTCATGCGTGAGTATTTTGAACACAGGTTGACCTTTTACTGGTGTCAGCTGTAGAAGATCTCCGAAAACAATAATGTGTTTCCCACCAAATAAGACATCATATTCAGTTTTAAGTACTTCTTGCATTCTCAAATGCACAAAGGCAAGCATGACATTGGAAACCATGCTTACTTCGTCAATGATAAGTAGTTTCATTTTCCTCAAGACTCTTGAAACTTCACAGCAAGCATCTCCAGATAACTTGTTGTATTGTAATTTGTTGTCATGCTCCACCGGCAGCATCAATAGACGATGCAAAGTAATACCTTTAATATTATGTGCTGCCAGTCCAGTAGGAGCGGTGACAACACAAGACAGCGATGACTCAGTCCTTTCCTGCAAATAACAAGAGATTGCTTTAATGAGGAAACTTTTTCCAGTTCCCGCTTCTCCACTCACGTACAGTCGGACAGGCTTCAACGACGTACACAAGCACTCTTTCTTCTCATGACTTAATCCGTGCTCAATTTCCTTGGTAACTTCATCATATATTTTCCTCTGCTCAACGTTGAGTTGTTTTTCCAAGTCTTGTAAGTTAACTGAATCCTCCTGAGCATGTGCCATGGCTCTTTCTACTTCATTCATAGCAGTGGCAGCTTCATTTTCGATAATAGGTCCTCCAAGTGGATCTTGACTCAATGAAACAGAACTCTGACTGTCCTGAGAACTGTCTCTGGCAATCTCGGCTGCAATCGTTGCTTCCTGCTCAATTTCCAAAGTTAGCATTTCTTGATATTTAGAAAAAGCAGGACATTCTATGGACTCCTTGGCTGCATTGAAAGAGTCTTCGTAACAGAGGAAATCTCCAAGCAGTTCCTCTTCTGCACGCCAAGGCTTGAAAAGTTGCAAAAGTGCTAAATAGAAAAACTCCTTTTTTTCTGGAGATTCGCCACTTAATTTTCGATGGTTTACTAATTGGCATTTTCTTTGCTTGACCAGGCATCCCTCACTTCCAATTACAGCATACACTCCTTTCTCAATATCTTCTTTGATGTTCCTCTTGAATATATAATTTTGGAGAACCTCATATAGACAAACATTCTCAAGGTGACTGCTTCGATTTGGATAATATGTATCCAACATGTTGGTCTTCAAAATGTCGGTACTGTTTGGTTCCTTTTCTGCCAAATACTCAATTTCCCGAACAGGTTTTAGAACTCGATTTCGCGTTGCAGCAAGACCAAGACTCGCCCAAACGAGACTCCTGGATTTGGCATAGAGACTTGCTGAAGACAATCGATCAGAACATTCGTAAGCTCCGATTTCTCGATGCGACAACATCTTCAGACTGAAACTGTACAACTTCTTGCTGAGGCTCTTTTCATGGGAAATGTCCTCCCACATATCCTTCAGTTCAGTCTTTTCTTTTTTGGTGATGTAAGATGTCACATACCGAGCCACAGCCATACAGTTGTCAGCCACAAACTGTATATCCATGTTGGCATTCCACATGGACAAAATCACTGGGTTGTAGTCATTGATGTACTTGGACTCTTCGTTCCTTTTCAAATTGTATGTATTCTTGGGTGATTTCCTCGTCACATTATGTCGCAGCGAAGACATCAAACTGTTCACTCTTCCTTTAGAAATCACCGGTCGTGGAAAGTTGAAACGACATTTGGTGTAGAACTTGTCCTTGTTTCTGAATTTACGACAACAGTACTTTCCACAACGATGGCTTTGGAAACGTAGAACTTGTTCTCTTAGACTTTTCTTCTCCGTTGCGTTTGGAACAGCACACGTAGAATACTGTTCGATGAAATTCATCACTAAGTCATCCGGATCTGTTCCAAATTTAGGTGCATCCTTGATCCACAGCAACATATGTATATGAGGGGCACCTCTTGCTTGATACTCCTTTCTCCAGAAGAAATCCAACACCTCTCCAAGAGGTGGATTCTTTTTATTTGTGATGAAAGACATCATAGCTTCAAATCTATGATTGAAGTACCTGCATACATTCACAGGATCCAAAGAACACAGTTCTCCAGGTGTCTTGAATTCAATGTTTTCAATATTTCCATTTGCCTCTCGTAGAAATTCAAGTAAGTCATCCCAGCCATACTCAGCACAGCTCAGAGTGAGGAACCATGTCGGAGTTCCTAAGTTCCTCAGCATACATTTTAAATCACCATGACGACGGTACCAGTACTCATTAGTACCACGCTGACACGCCATGAGATTAATTAAGTGAGAATCCAAAATACTGTCTTAGACATTGACTTTATGCATAAAGTCACTTGCCGAGATGTTTCGCATCTGTATACCACTTTTTAAGATGTGGTTCACTGCATATGAAAGTCCAGACAGATCGCTTTCAAACAGGAGATGAAACAAATAGGGAATGCATTGCCGAAACCTAGGATCTTCTGCATACAATCGTAAAGTCCGGTATTCAGACGCAGGAATTTCACGAGGTCGCTCATCATATCTTCCTCCTTGACCTGTGGGAAATAGCTGTGGGAAACACCGAGCTTCCAAACTTTCCTCCCAAACACTAATGGGACTCCCTTTGGCTTGTTTCATTTGAAACAACTCAATAGCATTCCCCATGACTTCCTTGGAATGCAAAGGATGAACACTATAATGTTCATATATTTCTTCACTTTTAGAGGCCTCTACTTTCTCAATTTGGCCAGCACACAAATCGCTATCCTCTTCATCACTTACTTCCTCTTCTGCAACATATACATTCTTATAGTACTTATTATTTTTCTTCAAATACACTGTTGCCTTTTTGACTTTCCTAACATCCACTAAATCTTGCCATATTTTCTTATTCTTTGTCGGAACCCCATTAACCAAGATAACCAGAGGTTCCTCTTCCACTTTTTCTATTCCAATTGTGTTAATGTTTTTGTTCAAATCTAGAGGCAAATAAACAACTCTTCCCTTTAATCCTCTCTGTAAATCTGCTGGAGGCAACTTCCCTGTCTTTGGCTCCATTCTTACAATAGCCTGAAAGGGATGGATACTTTGAATCAAAATAGATTCATAAGTATTTAAATCCTTCAATTCAGAAGGAATCTCAACCAATTCCAGATTATTATGAACTGCCCTAGCAGGCATCTGGTTTTGGTTTAATTTATTACAACAATAAGTACACACACGTTGATCCGATCCCAAATCAAAATAATTTTCTACCATCAAGTATGTGGCTAAATCCTTCCATTCAATATTATTTTCCCTTTCACTTTTTGCATATAAATCCACTACCTTAGTCTGATTCTTATAATAAGTGCGTCGACAACATACACAAGTGAAATTAGGCCTCTCACTTGATTTCATCTGAAACGTGGCAATTTCCTTCTGAAAATTATCTGTACTGGAAACCTGTACATTATCTTCCACATTACCCTCTACTTCAGGGTCAATTTGAACATTCTCATCTTTACTACCAAAGTAACAAAACTCAATTTCTTCACAAAGATTCTTCACATCTATTTCAGAACCATGCAAAAGAGCAGCACATAACTGTTTAAGCATAATTGCTGGACTCTTAGCATAATACAACATTCTCACTAATTTTCTCACTTTATTATGATGCACTGCTAGCATCCTGAAATGATGAAAAACACTCTGGCATACTCTCCTGGAAAGACAAGCCAGTGAATGACCACGCAAACCTGTCATTTGTCTCACTCTGCAAGGATCTAAATCTTGCAACAACTTCATTTTCTGCTTCAAACTTTTCTTATTAAATGTCCGTATAAAATCACAAAGCAAATTGATGGAAACCTGTCGCACACTGCAAATAGAACTACACTTCCAAATGTACACAGGACCCTTAGGACGTCTTCCTAAAACCTCATCACTTAGCGCCTCTTCTGTCTCTGTTGTCACAAGTTGTTCTTTTTCAACTGGACAACCATCCTTCACTTCATAAGCTCGACCACTGATGTCAACTGCATGCACCAAATCATTATCCTGAAAATAAGTCTCCTCATTAAAAAATGCCTCAGAACTTGAACTATGCATCCATTCTCCAGAAAAAACTTCACAAAAGTTAGTACGATTTACTACTCTCTTCCATCTACTTTTTGTTTTGAAATCAGAAATTACCTTGCTTAGTTTCCTAATTCTATTGATTACCAAAATAAACAACTTTCGCTTGATTTCAAAAGCATGATCAATAATTTTCTCTACATTTTTCTTCTTCCTATAAAATGCCGCTTTCTGTTGGCCTTTCTTTTTAATATTTTTCAATAAATTAACTAATATCCTATTACGGAACATTCGTTGTCGAATGTCCCTAAACTGTTGTTTCCTTCTACTATCATGCACAGAGTTATCTCTTCCTCTACCAGTAACATTTGTGATGGGTCTCTCCTTTCCATTTAAATTACTTTTCTTTTTGTGAACAGACACATTTTTTTGAGCAAAATTTTTTTTACTACAAATATTTCTTAAGAATGATTTTGTGCTCTTACCCGGACCTTTCTTGGTGTTTTGACAAGTATTTGGGGAAGAGGACTGCTGCAATAAAACATCATCCTGCTGTCTTTGACGTTTTCTAGCCTTTCGTATTCGACTTCTGGAAGGCATTTTCCAAACTATGAAAGAATCTGCAGTTGAATCTGTGAAAAAATATAATATAAAATGTTATTAACCACTATTACCAAACAGTCATCTAAAACTTAATGCCGTACTAATTATTTAACATAGCAAATATTTTCCACCAGCACTGCATCACAAAAATGACACTCAATGGTACAAAACAGGCATACAACACTCATAAATCACTCCCTAATATTTTAAATCATTAATTCAGGATGACGATAAGATGTAGCCTATCTAAAGGTTTGTTTAGGCCCAGATCTTTGGACTGGGGTGAATGTGTGTCATTGATCCACATTCAGTCCATCACCTGTTTTGTTTATTTGAGGTGAGGCCAACACATGGTTGCAGATAAGATTTTCACTGAAAAAAAACCAAGGTAAAAAAACATGTGAAGGCCTACCAATGAAGTAAATCATTAAATGAAAACCAATACATTTCTGGAAATATGCACTACTAGTGCTTCATAAGATGTTTTGGGTCATATTTATAAGTTATTTGAGTATCTAGTATGCTATTTTACATTCTTCATGGTGCAAATTTATTGTAAATACGCTCCCACCTGCGGTTGGCAAATTTAGATTTTGATTATGGGAGTTAGATAGGCATGTTAATAATTTCCCAAAAATGGTATATAACCCCAAACAACCTTTGTAGCAAATGCTCTTAGCCATGTTATCCACCTCCCATTGGATAACATGGCTAAGAAGTGCTTGCAAATGTGATAAAAAAAGGCCTGCAATGCATGAATATCGCAGAAAAATCAGCGATATTCATGCATTTTCCAGCAAATGCTCTTAGCCATGTTATCCACTTCCTATTAAATAACATGGCTAAGAACTGCTCAGGGCACCATGAGGAACGCTTTCCATTTAAAAAGGGAAAAATAACATCAAAGACACTAAAATGCCTTCTAAATATGAACCCAAACAACCTATGAAGCAATGTGGAAAAAACTGCCGCAATGCATGAATATAGCAGAAAAATCAGCGATATTCATGCATTTTCCAGCAAATGCTCTTAGCCATGTTATCCACTTCCAATTAAATAACATGGCTAAGAACTGCTCAGGGCCCCATGAGGAACGCTTTCCATTTAAAAAGGGAAAAATAACATCAAAGACACTAAAATGCCTTCTAAATATGAACCCAAACAACCTATGAAGCAATGTGAAAAAAAACGGCCACAATGCATGAATATAGCAAAAAAATCAGCGATATTCATGCATTTTCCAGCAAATGCTCTTAGCCATGTTATCCACTTCCTATTAAATAACATGGCTAAGAACTGCTCAGGGCCCCATGAGGAACGCTTTCCATTTAAAAAGGGAAAAATAACATCAAAGACACTAAAATGCCTTCTAAATATGAACCCAAACAACCTATGAAGCAATGTGAAAAAAAACGGCCACAATCCATGAATATAGCAGAAAAATCAGCGATATTCATGCATTTTCCAGCAAATGCTCTTAGCCATGTTATCCACTTCCTATTAAATAACATGGCTAAGAACTGCTCAGGGCCCCATGAGGAACGCTTTCCATTTAAAAAGGGAAAAATAACATCAAAGACACTAAAATGCCTTCTAAATATGACCCCAAACAACCTATGAAGCTCTAACAGTACATATCCTGAAATGTAATTGATTTCAAAATTCGTTTTTAAACACAGCATATAAATCAATTGTATACCTGCATTCATGGAGAAATGACTAAAAATGTCCTTGAGACACATGAAAGTGTTTTCTGGAATGCCCTAGCACCATTTTTGGGACACTATTAACATGGCTACGTAACTCCCATAATCAAAATCTAAATTTGCCAAGCGCAAGTGGGAGCGTATTTACAAGACACTTGCCCCAAGAGGAACACTTTCCATTTAAAAAGGGAAAAATAACATCGCAGAAAAGTCAGCAATATTCATGCACTTTCCAGCAAATGCTCTTAGCCATGTTATCCACTTCCTATTAAATAACATGGCTAAGAACTGCTCAGGGCCCCATGAGGAACGCTTTCCATTTAAAAAGGCAAAAATAACATCAAAGACACTAAAATGCCTTCTAAATATGACCCCAAACAACCTATGAAGCTCTAACAGTACATATCCTGAAATTTAATTCATTTCAAAATTCGTTTTTAAACACAGCATATAAATCAATTGTATACCTGCATTCATGAAGAAATAACTAAAAATGTCCTTGAGACACATGAAAGTGTTTTCTGGAATGCCCTAGCACCATTTTTGGGACACTATTAACATGGCTAGGTAACTCCCATAATCAAAATCTAAATTTGCCAAGCACAAGTGGGAGCGTATTTACAAGACACTTGCCCCATGAGGAACACTTTACATTTTAAAAGGCGAACATAACATCTTAGACACTCAAATACCTTATAAATATGGCCCAAAACAACCTATGAAGCTCTAGCAGTAAATATCCAGAAATATAATTGATTTCTGAAATCGTTTTTAAAAGCAACATATCTGTTTCAGCTTACATAACAGACCATGAAATGGCCTCCATGTATTACAATATCTTGTGTTACTGCATGCCAGAATGTTACACCAAATATGCAATTATAATTTCTCTATGAAACTAATTCTATTAGTATATAACTAGAGACAAAACCACATTTTAAAAACACAGCTTTCTTCATCATTTTCTCCTTAAATCATACTATTCTCTATCTAAATTAAATACATCTTTTCTCACCTTAGCAAATATTTTTTGAGTTTTGAAAACAGTCTCAGAAATACACCAAATTGTCTTCAGCAGAAGAAAAAGGATGCACTCCAAAGGCTGCAGCTATTGAAAGCACAGAAATACAGATATTCTTTTCACATATCTCTCATATTAGCCAATCATACCTCTTCCCTCACTTTTTTCAAATCAAAACCCTTCCCCCCTCTGCCCTGTCTGCCTTGTTTCCATAGCAACCACCTCCTGGAAGACCTCTCATGTTTGCAAATTCACACAACAATGTTTCAATTGAACTCTGAACTCTCAGTGCACCTGCGTATCCAGTGCAATCTTTCATTAATTGTTTCTTCCTTGACCATTCAAATTACATCTTTCAAAGAACACATCCATGCACCCTAACTTTCTGTTTTCAGAAATGGAAATGCACCAATCACTGCTAATGAATCATTAGCATTGTAAATCCACAGTTTTTTTTCTTTAGAAACTCCTACTGTTTCAACTGCCCTTTCATTACCACACTTCATCTGACTGCAGAACAACCTTCTTCCACCATGTTTAACGTCTGGATTGTTGGACATAGTTACATCCACTGGGCTCAAAGGTATGCTGAGAGCAGAAATTTACACAACCTCAATTTACAAGATGTGGAAATTAACTGGTTGGGCCAAAGAGGATTAAAATGTCACCAATTGATACCATTGGTGAAAACCTTTATGCATTTGCCAAAACCTGACCTGTTAATAGTGCACTGTGGAGGTAATGATTTGGGCACTTTGACAGGGGTAGGTCTGGAAATGCTTTTAAAGGACACCTTGGAGCAATTAATGGCACTTTTTCCTCAAACTGCCTTGGTATATTCCAATATATGCCAAAGACAGAAATGGAGGTGGTCCAACCAATTTTGTCCACAAATTGAGAAAGCGAGGAAGCATGTAAACAAATCTGTTTCAGCTTACATGAGAGACCATGGAATGGGCTCTCTGTACAACAATAACTTGCGTTACTACATGCAAGATATCTACAGAGGAGATGGAGTTCACTTCTCAGATGAGGGCAACAGAATTTTCATTCTGAATTTAAGACTGTGCATTGGTACCTACTTATAAGTACCTAAATGTACCATAAACCCAAAAGCTCTTCTCAGAGCTACCCTACATCTGATCACTCACAATTATTATTTTTCTCTAACTTTTTTCACTAATTTTCCACAAAATTCGCTCCCCGGAGCGCTACCCGGTTCGCTAACCGAAAGCTAACCTCGCGGAATTTTTTAAAAAAAAGTTTTCTTTTCCGCACATATAAGCCTCCTCAGCCACGCTCAGAAAACCTAGGGGGTCAAGATAAGTCTACCATGACCCCTTCTACCCATTCTAAACATTATTTGCCCTCCATCTTGTATCTTAATGCGAACGAAACACAAAATGGTGGACTCCCGTGACGCTTAAGGTTCGCTAACCGGGCAGCTTCCCGGAAAGCGGTCCTAAAAAAAGGCGGGAAAGTAATTTACAGAAAAACGACTAGAGACACTCTCACCAAATATAGATTAGCTCATACAACATAACAATCCCTTCCATTCTCACAAATTTCATTGAAATTCCATTTAGCCATTTAGCCTGTAGACCTCTCCAAGTACCGTGAGGTAAATTACTTCACAAAACACATCTGAATTGTTGGAATTGACAACCAATGAAAATGTTACTTTCATTTTCTACTTTTATTACCTGACATTTGATTGGTTATATACCTGTATATATATAAAGGGAGAGAAGGAAACACAGCCATTTTGACTACTACTTCTTGTTGTACCTCCTATTTCAAAAGCTTCAAAAAACTTCAACTTCTTTGTGAAGGTAAGTTATAATTTAATATATTGTGCACTATGACTTAATATAGTAGACTTTTTCTGCTAGATATACACTATCCCTCTGTAGTAGTAATGTATTTAGATAGACTTCTCTGTTATAGTTATCAATGGAGTAAGGCTTGTCTTGGTTAAATCACATACACTTTTTTATAGTCCTATTTCCACTCTCATACTAT
The DNA here is from genome assembly GCF_964263255.1 of Lissotriton vulgaris. NCBI lineage: Eukaryota > Metazoa > Chordata > Amphibia > Caudata > Salamandridae > Lissotriton > Lissotriton vulgaris. Next base: position 73,940 of record NW_028241208.1, read on the forward strand.
ACACTGCCAAAAGATAAATTCACTGATAAAAACTGCCTATCTAAAATTAATCCCAACAGTGCCCTATCTCTACTAATATATATTTTTTTAATCCAAATTTCAGGCAAAATGGAAGGCGAGCAGCAAGTTTCTTTTGAGATGGACCTGAAAGAGAGCAGCCAAGACAAACTTGATGACTTTATGGATGACAGTAGAGACCACGAACTTCTACAATGTGTTGAAGCAGTAGACAACTTGCTTCAAAATGAAAAACAATTACACCCTATAATAAATTATGACATTTCTGACAATGAAATGTTAGAAAATTTAATAAAGTATGAAACACAATCATAATAAAAAAAAAAAATAAACAAAGAAAACAAAAAAAAACAAGAAAAACAACAAACAATTAACATACAGTATTAGAAAAGTCTTTCATTCTTTTATCCATAAAGTTCGCTGCCCAGAAAGCTATCCGGTTCGCGAACTTGGCGCTTACCACGCAAAAAAAAATTTTTTTTTTTGGACCCTCCTAGGCCCTTTTAAAACCTCCACATAAAACCTAGGGGGTCAACGAGGATCTACTATGCCCCCTTATGGTAATTTCCCCCTTTGTTTTGGCCTCCTCTTGTCTCTCGATCCTACCGAGAGACAAGATGGCGGCCGCTCCGGACTGTTTAGAATGTTGACAGACACCGGAGGGCCAATCAGCTTCTCATCGCAAAGTTCCGTTACGCGAAAGGTTCGCTAACCGGATAGCTGCCCGGAGCGCTGTTACAGATATATATCTTGATTTAAACGTTAATTTCTCAAAATCCACTGAAGCACATATATTGAGACCTAGCAAAGGCACATCAGGCTAACAGTCCCTACAATTTTGCCAAGTTTCGAGAAAATCCATTCAGCCGTTCGGGCTAAAAGTGAGTCCAACCGCCCTATGGAAATTAACATGGGAAAAAGGCGTTTTGGGACCCCCCTTTTTTCTCGGCCCCCCCTCCACAAAACCCCCCCAAATTTTCAAGGGCTGCTCAGAAACAAAATGTGCCATTTTCCTGAAAATTTCAGCCAATTCCGTCCACAAACGCAAAAGTTATTAGACATAGAATTTTCAAAAGTCCCATAGAGAAAAAATCCTAACTATATATACCTACTGGCTATCGCCAGTAGGTAATATATATATATATATATATATATATATATATATATATATATATATATATATATATATATATATATATATATATATATATATATATATTACCTACTGGCGGTCGCCAGTAGGTATATATAGTTAGGATTTTTTCCCTATGGGATTTCTGAAAATTCTATGCCTAATAACTTTTGCGTTCGTGGACGGAATTGGCTGAAATTTTCAGGAAAATGGCACATTTTGTTTCTGAGCAGACCTTGAAAATTTGGGGGGGTTTTGTGGAGGGGGGGCCGAGAAAAAAGGGGGGTCCCAAAACGCCTTTTTCCCATGTTAATTTCCATAGGGCGGTTGGACTCACTTTTAGCCCGAACGGCTGAATGGATTTTCACGAAACTTGGCAAAATTGTAGGGACTGTTAGCCCGATGTGCCTTTGCTAGGTCTCAATATATGTGCTTCAGTGGATTTTGAGAAATTAACGTTTAAATCAAGATATATATCTGTAACAGCGCTCCGGGCAGCTATCCGGTTAGCGAACCTTTCGCGTAACGGAACTTTGCGATGAGAAGCTGATTGGCCCTCCGGTGTCTGTCAACATTCTAAACAGTCCGGAGCGGCCGCCATCTTGTCTCTCGGTAGGATCGAGAGACAAGAGGAGGCCAAAACAAAGGGGGAAATTACCATAAGGGGGCATAGTAGATCCTCGTTGACCCCCTAGGTTTTATGTGGAGGTTTTAAAAGGGCCTAGGAGGGTCCAAAAAAAAAAATTTTTTTTTGCGTGGTAAGCGCCAAGTTCGCGAACCGGATAGCTTTCTGGGCAGCGAACTTTATGGATAAAAGAATGAAAGACTTTTCTAATACTGTATGTTAATTGTTTGTTGTTTTTCTTGTTTTTTTTTGTTTTCTTTATTTATTTATTTTTTTTATTATGATTGTGTTTCATACTTTATTAAATTTTCTAACATTTCATTGTCAGAAATGTCATAATTTATTATAGGGTGTAATTGTTTTTCATTTTGAAGCAAGTTGTCTACTGCTTCAACACATTGTAGAAGTTCGTGGTCTCTACTGTCATCCATAAAGTCATCAAGTTTGTCTTGGCTGCTCTCCTTCAGTTCAATCGAAAATGAAACTTGCTGCTCGCCTTCCATTTTGCCTGAAATTTGGATTAAAAAAATATATATTAGTAGAGATAGGGCACTGTTGGGATTAATTTTAGATAGGCAGTTTTTATCAGTGAATTTATCTTTTGGCAGTGTATAGTATGAGAGTGGAAATAGGACTAAAAAAAAGTGTATGTGATTTAACCAAGACACTACTACTACAGAGGGATAGTGTATATGTAGCAGAAAAAGTCTACTATATTAAGTCATAGTGCACAATATATTAAATTATAACTTACCTTCACAAAGAAGTTGAAGTTTTTTGAAGCTTTTGAAATAGGAGGTACAACAAGAAGTAGTAGTCAAAATGGCTGTGTTTCCTTCTCTCCCTTTATATATATACAGGTATATAACCAATCAAATGTCAGGTAATAAAAGTAGAAAATGAAAGTAACATTTTCATTGGTTGTCAATTCCAACAATTCAGATGTGTTTTGTGAAGTAATTTACCTCACGGTACTTGGAGAGGTCTACAGGCTAAATGGCTAAATGGAATTTCAATGAAATTTGTGAGAATGGAAGGGATTGTTATGTAGTATGAGCTAATCTATATTTGGTGAGAGTGTTTCTAGTCGTTATTCTGTAAATTACTTTCCCGCCTTTTTTTAGGACCGCTTTCCGGGAAGCTGCCCGGTTAGCGAACCTTAAGCGTCACGGGAGTCCACCATTTTGTGTTTCGTTCGCATTAAGATACAAGATGGAGGGCAAATAATGTTTAGAATGGGTAGAAGGGGTCATGGTAGACTTATCTTGACCCCCTAGGTTTTCTGAGCGTGGCTGAGGAGGCTTATATGTGCGGAAAAAAATTTTTTTTTAAAAAAATTCCGCGAGGTTAGCTTTCGGTTAGCGAACCGGGTAGCGCTCCGGGGAGCGAATTTTGTGGAAAATTAGTGAAAAAAGTTAGAGAAAAATAATAATTGTGAGTGATCAGATGTAGGGTAGCTCTGAGAAGAGCTTTTGGGTTTATGGTACATTTAGGTACTTATAAGTAGGTACCAATGCACAGTCTTAAATTCAGAATGAAAATTCTGTTGCCCTCATCTGAGAAGTGAACTCCATCTCCTCTGTAGATATCTTGCATGTAGTAACGCAAGTTATTGTTGTACAGAGAGCCCATTCCATGGTCTCTCATGTAAGCTGAAACAGATTTGTTTACATGCTTCCTCGCTTTCTCAATTTGTGGACAAAATTGGTTGGACCACCTCCATTTCTGTCTTTGGCATATATTGGAATATACCAAGGCAGTTTGAGGAAAAAGTGCCATTAATTGCTCCAAGGTGTCCTTTAAAAGCATTTCCAGACCTACCCCTGTCAAAGTGCCCAAATCATTACCTCCACAGTGCACTATTAACAGGTCAGGTTTTGGCAAATGCATAAAGGTTTTCACCAATGGTATCAATTGGTGACATTTTAATCCTCTTTGGCCCAACCACTTAATTTCCACATCTTGTAAATTGAGGTTGTGTAAATTTCTGCTCTCAGCATACCTTTGAGCCCAGTGGATGTAACTATGTCCAACAATCCAGACGTTAAACATGGTGGAAGAAGGTTGTTCTGCAGTCAGATGAAGTGTGGTAATGAAAGGGCAGTTGAAACAGTAGGAGTTTCTAAAGAAAAAAAACTGTGGATTTACAATGCTAATGATTCATTAGCAGTGATTGGTGCATTTCCATTTCTGAAAACAGAAAGTTAGGGTGCATGGATGTGTTCTTTGAAAGATGTAATTTGAATGGTCAAGGAAGAAACATTTAATGAAAGATTGCACTGGATACGCAGGTGCACTGAGAGTTCAGAGTTCAATTGAAACATTGTTGTGTGAATTTGCAAACATGAGAGGTCTTCCAGGAGGTGGTTGCTATGGAAACAAGGCAGACAGGGCAGAGGGGGGAAGGGTTTTGATTTGAAAAAAGTGAGGGAAGAGGTATGATTGGCTAATATGAGAGATATGTGAAAAGAATATCTGTATTTCTGTGCTTTCAATAGCTGCAGCCTTTGGAGTGCATCCTTTTTCTTCTGCTGAAGACAATTTGGTGTATTTCTGAGACTGTTTTCAAAACTCAAAAAATATTTGCTAAGGTGAGAAAAGATTTATTTAATTTAGATAGAGAATAGTATGATTTAAGGAGAAAATGATGAAGAAAGCTGTGTTTTTAAAATGTGGTTTTGTCTCTAGTGATATACTAATAGAATTAGTTTCAAAGAGAAATTATAATTGCATATTTGGTGTAACATTCTGGCATGCAGTTACACAAGATATTGTAATACATGGAGGCCATTTCATGGTCTGTTATGTAAGCTGAAACAGATATGTTGCTTTTAAAAACGATTTAAGAAATCAATTACATTTCTAGATATGTACTGCTAGAGCTTCATAGGTTGTTTTGGGCCATATTTATAAGGTATTTGAGTGTCTAAGATGTTGTGTTCGCCTTTTAAAATGTAAAGTGTTCCTCATGGGACAAGTGTCTTGTAAATACGCTCCCACTTGTGCTTGGCAAATTTAGATTTTGATTATGGGAGTTACCTAGCCATGTTAATAGTGTCCCAAAAATGGTGCTAGGGCATTCCAGAAAACACTTTCATGTGTCTCAAGGACATTTTTAGTCATTTCTTCATGAATGCAGGTATACAATTGATTTATATGCTGTGTTTAAAAACGAATTTTGAAATGAATTAAATTTCAGGATATGTACTGTTAGAGCTTCATAGGTTGTTTGGGGTCATATTTAGAAGGCATTTTAGTGTCTTTGAAGTTATTTTTCCCTTTTTAAATGGAAAGCGTTCCTCATGGGGCCCTGAGCAGTTCTTAGCCATGTTATTTAATAGGAAGTGGATAACATGGCTAAGAGCATTTGCTGGGAAATGCATGAATATCGCTGATTTTTCTGCTATATTCATGCATTGTGGCCGTTTTTTTTCACATTGCTTCATAGGTTGTTTGGGTTCATATTTAGAAGGCATTTTAGTGTCTTTGATGTTATTTTTCCCTTTTTAAATGGAAAGCGTTCCTCATGGGGCCCTGAGCAGTTCTTAGCCATGTTATTTAATAGGAAGTGGATCACATGGCTAAGAGCATTTGCTGGAAAATGCATGAATATCGCTGATTTTTCTGCTATATTCATGCATTGTGGCCGTTTTTTTCACATTGCTTCATAGGTTGTTTGGGTTCATATTTAGAAGGTATTTTAGTGTCTTTGATGTTATTTTTCCCTTTTTAAATGGAAAGCGTTCCTCATGGGGCCCTGAGCAGTTCTTAGCCATGTTATTTAATTGGAAGTGGATAACATGGCTAAGAGCATTTGCTGGAAAATGCATGAATATCGCTGATTTTTCTGCTATATTCATGCATTGCGGCAGTTTTTTTTCACATTGCTTCATAGGTTGTTTGGGTTCATATTTAGAAGGCATTTTAGTGTCTTTGATGTTATTTTTCCCTTTTTAAATGGAAAGCGTTCCTCATGGTGCCCTGAGCAGTTCTTAGCCATGTTATTTAATAGGAAGTGGATAACATGGCTAAGAGCATTTGTTGGAAAATGCATGAATATCGCTGATTTTTCTGCGTTATTCATGCATTGCAGGCCTTTTTTTATCACATTTGCAAGCACTTCTTAGCCATGTTATCCAATGGGAGGTGGATAACATGGCTAAGAGCATTTGCTTCAAAGGTTGTTTGGGGTTATATACCATTTTTGGGAAATTATTAACATGCCTATCTAACTCCCATAATCAAAATCTAAATTTGCCAACCGCAGGTGGGAGCGTATTTACAATAAATTTGCACCATGAAGAATGTAAAATAGCATACTAGATACTCAAATAACTTATAAATATGATCCAAAACATCTTATGAAGCACTAGTAGTGCATATTTCCAGAAATGTATTGGTTTTCATTTAATGATTTACTTCATTGGTAGGCCTTCACATGTTTTTTTACCTTGGTTTTTTTTCAGTGAAAATCTTATCTGCAACCATGTGTTGGCCTCACCTCAAATAAACAAAACAGGTGATGGACTGAATGTGGATCAATGACACACATTCACCCCAGTCCAAAGATCTGGGCCTAAACAAACCTTTAGATAGGCTACATCTTATCGTCATCCTGAATTAATGATTTAAAATATTAGGGAGTGATTTATGAGTGTTGTATGCCTGTTTTGTACCATTGAGTGTCATTTTTGTGATGCAGTGCTGGTGGAAAATATTTGCTATGTTAAATAATTAGTACAGCATTAAGTTTTAGATGACTGTTATTTATTTACTGTTTGGTAATAGTGGTTAATAACATTTTATATTATATTTTTTCACAGATTCAACTGCAGATTCTTTCATAGTTTGGAAAATGCCTTCCAGAAGTCGAATACGAAAGGCTAGAAAACGTCAAAGACAGCAGGATGATGTTTTATTGCAGCAGTCCTCTTCCCCAAATACTTGTCAAAACACCAAGAAAGGTCCGGGTAAGAGCACGAAATCATTCTTAAGAAATATTTGTAGTAAAAAAAATTTTGCTCAAAAAAATGTGTCTCTTAACAAAAAGAGAAGTAATTTAAATGGAAAGGAGAGACCCATCACAAATGTTACTGGTAGAGGAAGAGATAACTCTGTGCATGATAGTAGAAGGAAACAACAGTTTAGGGACATTCGACAACGAATGTTCCGTAATAGGATATTAGTTAATTTATTGAAAAATATTAAAAAGAAAGGCCAACAGAAAGCGGCATTTTATAGGAAGAAGAAAAATGTAGAGAAAATTATTGATCATGCTTTTGAAATCAAGCGAAAGTTGTTTATTTTGGTAATCAATAGAATTAGGAAACTAAGCAAGGTAATTTCTGATTTCAAAACAAAAAGTAGATGGAAGAGAGTAGTAAATCGTACTAACTTTTGTGAAGTTTTTTCTGGAGAATGGATGCATAGTTCAAGTTCTGAGGCATTTTTTAATGAGGAGACTTATTTTCAGGATAATGATTTGGTGCATGCAGTTGACATCAGTGGTCGAGCTTATGAAGTGAAGGATGGTTGTCCAGTTGAAAAAGAACAACTTGTGACAACAGAGACAGAAGAGGCGCTAAGTGATGAGGTTTTAGGAAGACGTCCTAAGGGTCCTGTGTACATTTGGAAGTGTAGTTCTATTTGCAGTGTGCGACAGGTTTCCATCAATTTGCTATGTGATTTTATACGGACATTTAATAAGAAAAGTTTGAAGCAGAAAATGAAGTTGTTGCAAGATTTAGATCCTTGCAGAGTGAGACAAATGACAGGTTTGCGTGGTCATTCACTGGCTTGTCTTTCCAGGAGAGTATGCCAGAGTGTTTTTCATCATTTCAGGATGCTAGCAGTGCATCATAATAAAGTGAGAAAATTAGTGAGAATGTTGTATTATGCTAAGAGTCCAGCAATTATGCTTAAACAGTTATGTGCTGCTCTTTTGCATGGTTCTGAAATAGATGTGAAGAATCTTTGTGAAGAAATTGAGTTTTGTTACTTTGGTAGTAAAGATGAGAATGTTCAAATTGACCCTGAAGTAGAGGGTAATGTGGAAGATAATGTACAGGTTTCCAGTACAGATAATTTTCAGAAGGAAATTGCCACGTTTCAGATGAAATCAAGTGAGAGGCCTAATTTCACTTGTGTATGTTGTCGACGCACTTATTATAAGAATCAGACTAAGGTAGTGGATTTATATGCAAAAAGTGAAAGGGAAAATAATAGTGAATGGAAGGATTTAGCCACATACTTGATGGTAGAAAATTATTTTGATTTGGGATCGGATCAACGTGTGTGTACTTATTGTTGTAATAAATTAAACCAAAACCAGATGCCTGCTAGGGCAGTTCATAATAATCTGGAATTGGTTGAGATTCCTTCTGAATTGAAGGATTTAAATACTTATGAATCTATTTTGATTCAAAGTATCCATCCCTTTCAGGCTATTGTAAGAATGGAGCCAAAGACAGGGAAATTGCCTCCAGCAGATTTACAGAGAGGATTAAAGGGAAGAGTTGTTTATTTGCCTCTAGATTTGAACAAAAACATTAACACAATTGGAATAGAAAAAGTGGAAGAGGAACCTCTGGTTATCTTGGTTAATGGGGTTCCGACAAAGAATAAGAAAATATGGCAAGATTTAGTGGATGTTAGGAAAGTCAAAAAGGCAACAGTGTATTTGAAGAAAAATAATAAGTACTATAAGAATGTATATGTTGCAGAAGAGGAAGTAAGTGATGAAGAGGATAGCGATTTGTGTGCTGGCCAAATTGAGAAAGTAGAGGCCTCTAAAAGTGAAGAAATATATGAACATTATAGTGTTCATCCTTTGCATTCCAAGGAAGTGATGGGGAATGCTATTGAGTTGTTTCAAATGAAACAAGCCAAAGGGAGTCCCATTAGTGTTTGGGAGGAAAGTTTGGAAGCTCGGTGTTTCCCACAGCTATTTCCCACAGGTCAAGGAGGAAGATATGATGAGCGACCTCGTGAAATTCCTGCGTCTGAATACCGGACTTTACGATTGTATGCAGAAGATCCTAGGTTTCGGCAATGCATTCCCTATTTGTTTCATCTCCTGTTTGAAAGCGATCTGTCTGGACTGTCATATGCAGTGAACCACATCTTAAAAAGTGGTATACAGATGCGAAACATCTCGGCAAGTGACTTTATGCATAAAGTCAATGTCCAAGACAGTATTTTGGATTCTCACTTAATTAATCTCATGGCGTGTCAGCGTGGTACTAATGAGTACTGGTACCGTCGTCATGGTGACTTAAAATGTATGCTGAGGAACTTAGGAACTCCGACATGGTTCCTCACTCTGAGCTGTGCCGAGTATGGCTGGGATGACTTACTTGAATTTCTACGAGAGGCAAATGGAAATATTGAAAACATTGAATTCAAGACACCTGGAGAACTGTGTTCTTTGGATCCTGTGAATGTATGCAGGTACTTCAATCATAGATTTGAAGCTATGATGTCTTTCATCACAAATAAAAAGAATCCACCTCTTGGAGAGGTGTTGGATTTCTTCTGGAGAAAGGAGTACCAAGCAAGAGGTGCCCCTCATATACATATGTTGCTGTGGATCAAGGATGCACCTAAATTTGGAACAGATCCGGATGACTTAGTGATGAATTTCATCGAACAGTATTCTACGTGTGCTGTTCCAAACGCAACGGAGAAGAAAAGTCTAAGAGAACAAGTTCTACGTTTCCAAAGCCATCGTTGTGGAAAGTACTGTCGTCGTAAATTCAGAAACAAGGACAAGTTCTACACCAAATGTCGTTTCAACTTTCCACGACCGGTGATTTCTAAAGGAAGAGTGAACAGTTTGATGTCTTCGCTGCGACATAATGTGACGAGGAAATCACCCAAGAATACATACAATTTGAAAAGGAACGAAGAGTCCAAGTACATCAATGACTACAACCCAGTGATTTTGTCCATGTGGAATGCCAACATGGATATACAGTTTGTGGCTGACAACTGTATGGCTGTGGCTCGGTATGTGACATCTTACATCACCAAAAAAGAAAAGACCGAACTGAAGGATATGTGGGAGGACATTTCCCATGAAAAGAGCCTCAGCAAGAAGTTGTACAGTTTCAGTCTGAAGATGTTGTCGCATCGAGAAATCGGAGCTTACGAATGTTCTGATCGATTGTCTTCAGCAAGTCTCTATGCCAAATCCAGGAGTCTCGTTTGGGCGAGTCTTGGTCTTGCTGCAACGCGAAATCGAGTTCTAAAACCTGTTCGGGAAATTGAGTATTTGGCAGAAAAGGAACCAAACAGTACCGACATTTTGAAGACCAACATGTTGGATACATATTATCCAAATCGAAGCAGTCACCTTGAGAATATTTGTCTATATGAGGTTCTCCAAAATTATATATTCAAGAGGAACATCAAAGAAGATATTGAGAAAGGAGTGTATGCTGTAATTGGAAGTGAGGGATGCCTGGTCAAGCAAAGAAAATGCCAATTAGTAAACCATCGAAAATTAAGTGGCGAATCTCCAGAAAAAAAGGAGTTTTTCTATTTAGCACTTTTGCAACTTTTCAAGCCTTGGCGTGCAGAAGAGGAACTGCTTGGAGATTTCCTCTGTTACGAAGACTCTTTCAATGCAGCCAAGGAGTCCATAGAATGTCCTGCTTTTTCTAAATATCAAGAAATGCTAACTTTGGAAATTGAGCAGGAAGCAACGATTGCAGCCGAGATTGCCAGAGACAGTTCTCAGGACAGTCAGAGTTCTGTTTCATTGAGTCAAGATCCACTTGGAGGACCTATTATCGAAAATGAAGCTGCCACTGCTATGAATGAAGTAGAAAGAGCCATGGCACATGCTCAGGAGGATTCAGTTAACTTACAAGACTTGGAAAAACAACTCAACGTTGAGCAGAGGAAAATATATGATGAAGTTACCAAGGAAATTGAGCACGGATTAAGTCATGAGAAGAAAGAGTGCTCGTGTACGTCGTTGAAGCCTGTCCGACTGTACGTGAGTGGAGAAGCGGGAACTGGAAAAAGTTTCCTCATTAAAGCAATCTCTTGTTATTTGCAGGAAAGGACTGAGTCATCGCTGTCTTGTGTTGTCACCGCTCCTACTGGACTGGCAGCACATAATATTAAAGGTATTACTTTGCATCGTCTATTGATGCTGCCGGTGGAGCATGACAACAAATTACAATACAACAAGTTATCTGGAGATGCTTGCTGTGAAGTTTCAAGAGTTTTGAGGAAAATGAAACTACTTATCATTGACGAAGTAAGCATGGTTTCCAATGTCATGCTTGCCTTTGTGCATTTGAGAATGCAAGAAGTACTTAAAACTGAATATGATGTCTTATTTGGTGGGAAACACATTATTGTTTTCGGAGATCTTCTACAGCTGACACCAGTAAAAGGTCAACCTGTGTTCAAAATACTCACGCATGAAGATACCAGGAAGTGCCTAGGGAGCATTGGCAACGTCAATATATGGTTAAACTTCAATTATGCAGAACTGCATCAAAATATGCGTCAGGCAAAGGATGAAGATTACAAGAATATTCTACAAGATATTAGAATTGGAAAAGTGACCGAGCATGGGAAAGAAGCTTTAAATGCACGGTTACTGTCAAATTTGTATCCCAAACAAGATATTGTGCCTGAGAATATTTTTCAGAAAATTACTGAGAAGAAATCCGGGATATGTCTCATGCCAACTCTTGCAGAATGTGCCATCTTCAACAACAAAATGTTGAATTTAGAAAAGCAAGAGATTGTGAAACTTGAAGCTATCGACAAATTAGAGCATATGGGATCAACAATTATTTTGTCAGACAATTTGAAATCAAAATTGGATTCATTAGAGAAGACTATATCTAAAACAGCGGGTTTTGAAAAGACTTTGAATGTGTGTTTAAATTGCCGAATTATTTTGAGAAGGAATTTACATGTAGAAAG
>NW_028241209.1:0-26741 GCF_964263255.1 Lissotriton vulgaris
AACCAGCAATGTCCCATGGGTGGGCACCGTGGGACATTACAAATAAGGAAGCACGAAGCGCGGGCTTTGTTTTAATAAAAAATTCTTGGCAGGATACGCAACCCCAGCACAAATTTTGCTGTTTTTCTAATAAATAAGAAAATGTATTTTGGGACCCCTCAGCAGGCCTAGGGGGTCAGGGTGTTTCTACACAGCCCCCTTTTCTTGTTTTTTACCTTACGGAGTCACAAGCTGGTTGCCATTAGTTTTGAAAAATGTGTCAATCTGTGCAACAAAGATATTGACAAAAGAAAAATCGCTATTTGAATAGAAATTACGTCCTAACTATAACTGCCAACTGGCGACCACCAGTAGGTAATATATATATATATATATATATTCACACAATGTTTGCTCCCGAGGAAAGAAACTCTGGTCACACCTGAAGGCTCAACTTATCGCTTCTTTTATTATGGAAAAACAACCGGCTTGTGGCATTGTCCCAACATGTTTCGTTCCGCCTGGAACTTTATCAAGGTAAGCCTTGCTCTGGAATCCGTTGCGCTTCACCCCACAGCTCGATGTAGTGGACATATATTACAGTCTGAAGAGGTTCATTGTATTATCACATGAATGATGTCATCAATGATGTGTTCAGTAATGTCAAATGAGATGTCATCAGTGATGTCATCAGTGAATTCATTTGAGATGTCATCAGTGATGTCATCAGTGATGTCATTTGAGATGTCATCAGTGTTGTCATCAGTGATGTCATTTGAGATATCATCAGTGATGTCATCAGTGATGTCACTGACCATGTCATGAATGATGTAATATGTGACATCATCAGCAGTGGATTGCGGGTGCGCGATATATAGTTATTGTAACTAACTATATATGCGAATTTCTATGGTTTTGTGCGAGTAAATTAAGGTTTTGTAAATGCTAATTCCTAACTATATATGGTCTATAACCTATGGTTTTTTCAGTGAATATATATATATATATATATATATATATATATATATATATATATATATATATATATATATATATATATATTACCTACTGGCGTTCGCCAGTAGGTATATATAGTTAGGATTATTTCTCTACGGAACGTTTGAAAATTCTATGTCTAATAACTTTGGCGTTTGTGGACGGAATCGGCTGAAATTTTCAGGAAAATGGCACATTTTGTTTCTGAGCAGCCCCTGAAAATTTGGGGGGGTTTCGTCAAGGGGGGGCCGAGAAAAAATGGGGGTCCCAAAACACGTTTTTCCCATGTTAATTTCCATAGGGCCTTTGGCCTCACTTTTAGCTCGAACGGCTGAATGGATTTGCACGAAACTTGGCAAAATTGTAGGGACTGTTAGCCCGATGTGCCTTTGCTAGGTCTCAATATATGTGCTCCAGTGGATTTTGAGAAATTAACGTTCAAAACAAGATATATATCTGTAACAGCGCTCCGGGCTGCGCTCCGGTCCGCTTACTTTTCGCGAAACGGAACTTTGTGATGCGAAGCTGATTGGCTCCCCGGTGTCTGTCAACATTCTAAACAGTCAGGAGCGGCCGCCATCTTATCTCTCGGTAGGATCGAGAGAGAAGAAGAGGTGAAAAACGAAGGGGGAATTTAATGAAAGGGGGCAAGGTATACCCCTCTTGACCCCCCAGGAATGTTGTTGGGGTTATTAAAGGGTCCCGTGGGGAAAATAAAAAAAAAAATTATTTTTCACGGTAGAAGCGCTTCACGGGCCGCGAACTGGGCCGCAAACTGGTAGCGAAACGGGAATTCGCCATTTTGTGCTTCGTTTTAATTAAATTACTAGGTATAAGGGGGTGCGGGAGACGTATCCTAATCCCTTATGTTTTCTGAGGGTGGCTGAGGAGGCTCATATATGTTGATACATGTCTTCCAGCGGCTGTGCGTGAGCTTTTTTTTTTGTTGCTGCGTGACGTCTGTTAACGTTCGATTCGATGGAAATCAGGAAGTGTTGACCGCCAATTTGTCAGTGCGATAAAATATTTTGTTATAAATGAATCCTTATTGATAAACATTGTCTGCGCCATCTTGCCTTTTTTCCAATGCCACAATTTTGTCGTGCACGGCAGCCATTTTAGATGCCAGGCCGGTCCCAGGCTATCACCTAGCCCTGCGGATGTAGTTTATGGCCCCAGCTGTAGAGAATCCAGACATGCCAACCCTCCCGATTCAGGCGTGAGACTACTGATTTCAGTGCTAGTCTCCCGCCTCCCGATTTCTGCAAGCAAAAACCCGGGGGCATATTACCAACAACTACGATAATTTTTGTCTCTAACTTGTTTAGAGACAAAAATTATCACCGCACATCGGCGATTTTTATCGCAGATAAACCTTGCTATTAGCAAGGTTTATCGCAAATGCGATAAAAAACGGCCGCAATGCATGAATATCGCTGAAAAGTCAGCGATATTCATGCATTATCGAGCAAAAGCTCTTAGCCATGTTATCCACCTCCCATTGGATAACATGGCTAAGAACTGCTCAGGTCAGGTGTTAGCTTTTGGAGATATTCGCGCTTAGCGCGAATATCTCCAAAAGTTGGTAATAGGAGATAGCGATGTTAGGGACTGTTTCCAGTCGCTAACATCTTGGCACGCCCACTTTGCATGTCATTAGTGATAAATATCACTGACATGCAAAGCGGGGCCCAAGATGGTCGCTATCTCCTTTTAGCTGTCACTAACTGGTGTTAGCGACAGCTTGGTAATAGGGAGATAATTTTATCTCCGCTTTCTTGGCTTTTAAAGCCAAAAAAGCGGAGATAAACCCCCTTGATAATATGCCCCACGATTCCTCGGGGGTTTTAGCTGACAAGGCTTGGTATTGTGTTACGTGGTAATTTTTCCAGGAAACGTCCGAGGGTCGATGCAGGGGTTCTAGAAGGGGTGATAAACCATTTAAGCCTCATGAACAAGCGCATGGTCTTTTAAAGATCTGTGAAGTACTCGGGCGGCGGTGTGTGTGTGTCCTCTTTCAGGAGCGGGCGGGGGGGGGGCACTGCCAGCAACTTGCCAGGCCAGGCAGTGTTCAACACTTGCATCACCCTTTCTCTGCCTGCTATTGCGCTCCATGCTTCGGAAAGGTAAGAAAAAGAACGTGCATTTGAGTTTGAAATGTCCGATCCTGTAGCAGTACACTTGCAAAGCCCACACATGACAATAACCCGATTCAAGGCCCCATTCACCCGATTTTTTAAAAATATATAGCACTCCAACAAAGTGGGATTATAAAACTTTATTAACTTTTAAATATAACGAACGGAACAAAAACTGTAACAAACATTTAAACATTTTTGACCAAAAAAAGCAACAATGGTCAGAAGCTGTCTTTTGTGCGAATAGTCCCAAGGCAGCACAACGTGCTGAGTTCTGGACGGCACCCAGGTGATGTCACCTGGGTGCCGCACTGGTTTTTGGGATCCTACAATGCAGCTCAGAAAAACAGCGTGGGGCGTCCCGGGTGGTGCGGGGGGAGGCCTCGTCAGTAGCGGTCTGTTGTGCGAATAGTCCCAAGGCAGCAGAACGCGCTGAGATTTGGATGGCACCCAGGTGATGTCCAGTAAACGGCCGCACTGGTTTTGGTATCCTACAATGCTGCTCCGAAAATTGGCGTGGGGCGGCCCGGGGGGGGGGCCTGGGGGAGGTGGCGTGAACGGGCCTCCCCAGGTGGCGGCCATCCAGCTGAGTTGCGCCCGCTCTTGCGGCTACAGCGTCTCGCTCACCATTTAGTTGAGTTGCTCCCACTCTTGCAGTGCAGCGATAGGCGGCTGCCACAGGACTCTTAAAATGGCGGCCGGCTCTTCGGTTTTGGGCCTGGTCCACTAAAATGGCCATGGGACACCTTGGAACTCGGACGCTTGCCTGCTAGGGCTTGGGCTCCATTCTCGAAAGCGTCCCCTCAGCCGTGAAGATTCTACAAAAGTCTTGGGGGCCCTCGACTCCTGCAGGCTTCCGGTGGGGAGCGGCTGCCATGATTGCTCGCGGAATGACCACGACGGAGCCACGAGATGGTGTTGCTCTCATGGTGACGCCAGCTTCAGTCTGAATCATCCAGAAACAAGGTGGGGCTTTCATCGTTTGGGAAAAAAAAATGTTCTAAACCAATGAAAAGTGTTATTTTTAGGTCATATGACCAAGCCTTCCATCTTTAGGAAACCAAAAGTAAAATGAACCAATGAAAAGTTTTATAAACAAGTCACATGACCTGTTATGCGGCATAGGGCTACAAAAAGCGTAGAAAATCCGTTGGCACGTGAGGCGGCGTCAGTAGCGGACCGGTGTGCGAATAGGCCGAAGGCAGCACAACGCGCCGAGATCCGGATGGCACAGAGTTAGTGTCCAGCAAGTTGCTGCACTGGTGTGGCTATCCTACAATGCTGTGCCGAAAGACGGCGTGTCCAGCTGAGTTCCGGTCACTTTTGCGGTACAGTGACTCGAACGCGCCGAGATCCGGATGGCACCGAGGTGGTGTCCAGCAAGTTGCCGCACTGGTGTGGCCATCCTACAATGCTGCGCCGAAAGTCAGCGTGGGGTGCCCCGTTGGCTTATGAGGTGATGTCAGTAGTGGACCGATGTGTGAATAGGTCGGAACCAGCACAAGGCGCCCTGCACTGTTGAGCCTTTTTCAATGCCTGTTTTTTGTTGTTTCCCCTCCATCAAAAACAAAAAAAAATATAAAACTGTGCAAAAATACAAAAAAATCAAAAAATGTTTAGAAAAGCAGTGCTTGTAAGACTGTCTGAAGCTCTTTTGCACCTGCTGCAGCTTCACTATCGCCCTGGTGTGGCCAAAGATCGCCCATGACATAGGCGGCTGGCTCCCGAGGTCCGGCGGAACTTTTTTCCTTTTCCTTTCTGCTTCTTGTCCCACAATCCGTTTCACCTGAAGACACGACCAGGTTCCTGAATGTGTGCAGGGGGACGCTATTGATTGAATGAAAATGGCGGCTTGACACAAAGCTGACTCAAGCGTTGCTGTTGATGCTATACAGACAAAAATTGGTTTTCAGTTTGTACATTCTTCAGGATTTTTTTTTCCATCCAAGGCTGATTGAGAGTTTGTAGAAAAATGGCTTCAGATTTTCCACATATTACACTTCAACATTCTTCCTAAATGTAACAATGTGAGACTCACTAGGAAAACGGCTGTTTATCTTTCCTTTCAAAATGCTGCCAACAATATTTTCTGAATGGAAGACACCATCTTGTAGCATAAAGGGCCGAAAGGGGTTCTGGTCTGGCCGATTGTTGGTGGAGACATTTTGACTATATCTTGGACCTGCCCGGCCTCGCCCAAAATGGCGCCGGTATAAATGGGACCCGTAACTCCTTGTTGTGTACTGGTTGAACAACCTTGATATCACGAGATATGAATGCAGTTTTGATGCTCATGGCGGGCGGGGACGAGAATTGATTGAATATTTCTACATCCCTATTGATATTAAGTTCTGATGTGTTATTGATTACTGTACTATTGAAAGTTCGAATTAACGTCACTCATGGTACTTGCACGCAAATGTATATCTAGATAACTTTTTTGTAAGTGGCCCTGTCGTATTTTAATTACAAAATGTACGTCCACCGATTCCGCAACTGTTAGACATCTTAGTTCTTGCAACCTAATGGCTCGCTCGTTACGTTCCTCTATAATGTAAATGTCTCCTCATCATATACGATTTCAGTTTGCTCCGTGGCCGGCCCACGTGGTTATTGGCCCGTATTTGTATACTGACATTTTCACAATAAAGGTTTTTAAAACAAAACATGGTAGTAGTATTTACATTGGTAAAGTTTTTACTTTTAGTCACTGTTTTCGAATCAGTAAAAGGCAAGTGAAATAAAGCAGTCCAATTACATGACGGATAAAAGGTATAATATGTAGGAACGCAGTAAAGATAAATGGTCAAGGGCAGTTGTGTTTTCCACTCCTGCAACATAAAGTGATCGATAAGAATCTGATAATCAGGCGTATCGGCGACTAAGACAGCAGGCCGAGTCTCTTTTACTCAACGGCTCCGTCATGGAACGAAGAAACGCCCTTTTTCTCGAAAAAGGAATATATTTTACTTGCAGGACAGTTGTAAATTTTCAGGGAAAGTACATTAGCCTGGAATATTATAACATATATGTTTAAAAAAAAATAATGTTCGAAACCAATAAAAAGCGTAATTTTTAGGTCATATGACCAAGCTTTTCATCATTAAAATAACAAAAGTAAAATGAACCAATGAAAAGTTTTATTAACAAGTCACATGACCTGTTATGCTTACGTTACGCGCTGCGCGCCGCGCCCCGGATCACTTCCGGGTGCGCTAACGTGGCGTGTCATATAACGCATTACGCGACAACGTAGGTCAAGAATATAGTCAAAATGTCTCCACCAACCAGCGTTCGGAACACAACCCCTTTCAGCAGTCCAAAAAGTTCTGTTAAATGACAACAGAGGGGACAGGCAACAAGAACCATCAGTCAAAGAGGGGAGGGCAAGTTCTTCTCTACCGGGTCATGTTGGGGCGCTACCGGAACTGATCGAATTGGTAGTCTACAGTGTTTCTGGATGTTTCAGACTAAAGCTGGCGTCAGCATGAGAGCACTACCATCTCGTAGCTCCGTCGTGGCCATTCGACCAGAAGCCTGCGGGAGTCAGGGGCCCCCAAGACTTTTGTAGAATCTTCACGGCTGAGGGGACGCTTTCGAGAATGGGACCCAAGCCCTATCAGGGAAGCGTCCGAGTTCCAAGGTGTCCCAGGGCCATTTTAGTGGACCAGGCCCAAAACCGAAGAGCCGGCCGCCATTTTGAGAGTCCTGTGGCAGTCGCCTATCGCTGCACCGCAAGAGCGGGAGCAACTCAACTACATGGTGAGCGAGACGCTGTAGTCGCAAGAGCGGGAGGTAAACAGCTGAATGGCGGAAGAGGCACAGTGTAGCAAAAGAGGGCGGAATGGCAACTAAAACGGTAAAGGGGCGCCCCACTACAGCGTGTCTTCAGGTCAAACGGATTGTGGGACAAAGTCCAGAATAGAGGAGTCATCAAAAGGCAAAAAGTTCCGCCGGACCCCGGGAGCCGGCCGCCTATGTCGGGGGCGATCTCAGGCTACACCAGTGCTATAAGACTTGGGGAGGGGGTCGGAGCCAAGCGTCTTCTCCGAGTCCGTGCCATCACACCGCCCCTCGGGGGCCTCCGTCAAGCGGTTTAGGGAGGTACCATATAACATTGTTTTCAAATGCAGTCAGGTCCACAAACGACCCTCACTTACTTTGAGAATAGTGAAGCTGCAGTAGGTGGAAATAAGCTTCAGACAGTCTTACAAGCACTGCTTTTTTAAACATTTTTTGATTTTTTTGTATTTTTGCACAGTTTTATATATTTTTTTGTTTTTGATGGAGGGGAAACAACAAAGCACAGGCATTGAAAAAGCCTCAAACTCAGAACTCTGAACTATGGGACCCAACATCCAGGACTTGCCATCCGGATCTTGGCGCCTTGTGCTGCTTCCGACCTATTCACACATCGGTCCACTACTGACATCATCTCATAAACCAACGTAATGTAAATAGTTATTTAATAAAATATTTTACCCTGTTACTTTGCTGGTGTGTTGTCTATATTTTTAATATTTGCATAGGGTTTGTCGTTATTTTGGGCGGGGTGGGTGACGGAGCCGAGCTGTCTTGCAGCCCTCATGGTGTGGAGCTCAGTTCATCTCACTATTTTCGTATTTCTCATGAAGGGTTGTTCCTAATGTTTCTATTTTAGCGAGGTCAAAAAGAGATCCAATTAGTGGCCTACTGATTTTGCTCGATTACTTTTATTTCTTTACACGATTTTTCACGATTTTTCACTATCTGCAAAGACTAAACAGAGTATTGCGACTTTGTGCTTGTTTGTAAATAGAGAATGAACCAAAGAGAATCAATTGTAAAACAGTAAATGCTTGGATAACAATCAATCAAATGGAGAGACAAGCAGGCACGACGGATTACAACGGGGGTAAAGGCCTGCGTTAACTACTCTTCACTATCTGCAAAGAGAGAGTACTACTAAGAGAAAAGAGGGGAGGGGGGCAGCGTTCAAAGCACATCAGCGTGCATAAACACGAAAAAGTTTTTACCTATCACGTACTTGACATTTTACAGCTTTTGATATTTGCTATTAAAAAACCAATGAAATTCACTGAAAAAACCATAGGTTATAGGCCATATATAGTTAGGAATTTGCATTTACAAAACCTTGAAAATTCACTGAAAAAACCATTGGTTATAGACCATATATAGTTAGGGATTAGCCTTTTCAAAACCTTATTTTACTCACACAAAACCATTGAAATTTCATATATAGTTAGTTCCACTAACTATATATCGCGCACCCGCAATCCACTGCTGATGATGTCACATATTACATCATTCATGACATGGTTAGTGACATCACTGATGACATCACTGATGACATCTCAAATGACATCACTGATGACATCACTGATGACATCTCAAATGACATCACTGATAAAATCACTGATAACATCTCATTTGACATGACTGATCACATCACTGATGATATCATTCATGTGATAATACCATGAACCTCTTCAGACTCTAATATAACCTTAGATACAATCAGTGTAAACAGACAGTCACAGACTGTCACTCATCCATGGAGTTACTCACACACCTAGTCAGTTATGCAAAAAATCAATCACACCTCCATTTTCTCAACTATACAGTTATACATACCTTACTTATTCAAACATATACTAACACATATTTACTTTACTCTCTTATACAATCCCTGATACATGTTCACAATGATCCATACAGCCACTCACACATTCACTGGCTCTTATGCACAGTTATTTATATATGTCAACTCTCACATGTACTGTGTTTTACATATGTACTTACTTTGACATGTAGCACTGAGATATCCATTCACTCACCAATACACTCATGCACACAGTCAACCGCCCATACAGCTGTTTTCACATGCACTTTTGAACCCATACATCTAGTGAATCAACTGCTCACACATCTATGCACACAGTCAAACACCTCCCAGCCACCCACACACACACTCAGTCTCCTGAGGAAATATGAATTTTTATGGTCAATTATGTCCCCTATCGTAGACCCCCAACGGCTCCATGTACGTGCTTCAAGTACATGTATGTTCCCTCCACTTTTAGCTATAAAGACGCAAATACATTTGCGTCCAACGTTAACATGTCCTCTTTCAGATTCACCATGAATGGGTCGGATATTCCGTTCCTAAGTGTGCCTTGCCAACGTCTTTACATGGTGCACTTTTCACGTTTTCCCTGGCTCAGGCGAGTTAGGCCCTGATTTCTGTCATCGAGTCTTTTCCTGCCTCCTGTTTCTGGATACTGCAGCCTGGACCTGCATCTGTATCCCTGACCTTTGTCTTACTCCCTGCGCGGCTAGCGGTGCCAGGCTCGGCCTGCTTGCCTGCCAAGACTGTATTTTGCCTTCAAGTTATCTGCTCCGCTCCTCGAAAATACATTCCTGTCTAGTAGTTTAGGTAAACATCCTTCCCAGCTGCAGAGTAAAGGGCCCGGCCTTTCTGTCTCCATGCAAGTAATTCATTGCTCCAGTTACCATGGTAGGCCCATGGCCCCCACACTACATGTAGACACGTAGACGCATATACACGCACTAACAGTCAGTATAGAATAGCCTCTGCCCAAGAGACCTTTTCCTCCAGATAATACAGTTCTCCAAACACCCGATATTAGATATGATTTGGGATTAGGTTGTTCTGACACCCCAGACTTCTGTCTCCTCATGTAAGGATAAATGTCAAGTCCCCTTCACCCTCCAGTTCCACGTCAATTGCACGTCATGCGGCTGCGCGCGCATCTCTGCCATGTATTTCTGCTGACACTGCAGGATTCTCTTATGGATCCACCCACTTGTGACACCTTTATGTGACGTTCTCTAGTACACACCCTTGTGCACACCTTCTGTTCCGCCTTTTTTCATTACGTATATGTTTTCTTATCTCTCCTCTCAGCTGCTACGCCTTCTGCATTCATCACCACTGTAATACATTGACTATATATATGATATTCTGTCAATAAAGTATTGTCTATCCCTTCCTGAACCTTCGTGGTGATGGAATGCGATTTGCCTGGTTCGAACCAATTCCTTTTTAAGGAATAAAACCCCTTTTAAAACCTCAGATGCCACGGATTCTGCCTCTTATTTTTTCTGAGTTATTCTTATTGAACTTTACAGCATAAATTAAATATAGGTAATTTAAATTTACCACATAATTGGCGCCCAAACAGGGACCCCTCCCCCACCTTATGCGCCGGCGGTGCGTTGCAGGCCCGGTCCCCTGCCACAGCCGGACGGACAACTACGCGTACCCGCAGGATTTCCTGTATCTCCCTCAGGCCAACGGAGGTGACTGAGGCTGCGATCGACACCCAGACGAGGCGGTGAGGAGTGCGGAGGATCCCGACCAGAGCCTAGCTGAGAGAGCAAGGTCCGAGGTATTCAAGGCGAATCTGGCAAGACGAATTTTCAGAGTCTGATTGTGACGCTCCACGAGACCTGCTGCCTCGGGATGTCGGACACAATGGAACTTCCACTGATAGCCGAGCAGGAGTGTAACCTGTTTCACAAGCTCGGACGAGAATGGCTGACCATTATCTGAGTATACAATACGGGGCAAACCATACCTGGGGAAGAATTCACGTACCAGCTGCTTGGCCGTGGTCGGAGCAGTGTAATCTGGGACTGGATATGCTTCTGTCCAACGGGAAAGTGCACATACAACTACGAGGACATATTTGAATCCTCGACAACGTTCCATCTGGATATAATCCATCTGCAGGGCTTCAAAAGGGTGATCGGGAGGATGAAATCCACCTTGCTCTACAGGAATGCTTTTACCTGGGTTGAACTGACAACAAATCATGCAAGTACGCACTTTCTGTTTGGCTGCTGCTCGTAAATGTTTATTGAACCAAATGTTTTGAATACTGTCTAACATGGCTTTTTCTCCTAGATGTGCAGGACTATGTACTGTTTTAATGATAACTTGAACCATAGAGTCGGGGAGAAACCATGTAGATTTTCCCTTCGTCATCCATCCCTGATCTGTTTTGATCCCTCCTAGTTCAGTCCATTTCTTGATTTAATCTGGTGTAGCATGTGTCTGTATGTCAATTACATCAAGGGCGGGATCCCTAACTGTCATGCAGTGTGTCAGTGTCGAGACTATTGTCTTTGTCAAGTCAGTTGCGTAAGTCTGATTCTGAACTGTCTGCTTGGCTGTTCGGTCTGCCAGGTCGTTACCCTGGGAAATGATATCAGTGACTTTCGTATGTGCCTTGCACTTCATGATGGATATGGCTGTAGGCAGATGTATTGCATCTAACAGTGCTTGAATGAGGGGACCGTGTTGAATTTTGGCACCGTGAGAAGTCAAATAACCTCTCTCTCGCCAGAGGACACCGAAGTCGTGTACGACTCCGAATGCATAACGTGAATCTGTATATATGTTAACTCTCTTATTTCTGGCTTGAATACAGGCTTGTGTCAGAGCGAAAAGCTCTGCTGCTTGAGCTGACTGGGTGTCAATACAATTCGTTTCTATGACTTCAGTTTCTGTCGTGACTGCGTAGGCGGCCACTAACTCTCCTGTACTTGTTCTCATGCATGAACCATCCACATAAAGTGTCAGGTCTGGATCTGGTAATGGAGTGTCTGTCAAGTCTTGTCTGGGTTTCGTCGTAATAGTAATTATTTCAATACAATCATGTGCCAATGGGTCGGTTACACTTAATGGCAGAAGTGTAGCGGGATTCAATGTATTACAGCGTCTGATTTCTATGTGTGGCTGAAACAATGTCAATTCATAACCTGTCAGTCGTGCTATAGTCAAGTGCTGCGTCTGTGTTCGGTTTAAAAGAACTTCCACGGAATGTGGAACTTGCACTGTCAATTGGTGTCCTAACACTATGGAATCACTTTGTCTGATTGCTAAAGCTGTCGCTGCTACTGATTTCAAGCACGCAGGCAGAGCCTGGGCTACTGGATCCAATGTGCTAGAAAAGTAAGCACACGGTTTATGTGAACCTGCTTGTTCCTGAGTGAGTACTGACAATGCAGTACCTTCACGTTCTGTAACAAAAAGTGTAAAAGGCTTGCTGTAACATGGTGTTGCTAAAACAGGTGCTTGGCATAAAGCTTTCTTTAAGTCTTCAAAAGCTTGTGTATGTTCCTGAGTCCAAGGGAGGGCAGTCGAAGACGCTGCCTCCTGAGTTGTCAACTGTATGAGTGGCTTTGCTAGAAATGCATACTGGGGAATCCATTGTCTGCAGTAAGAAGTGAGGCCTATGAAGGCCCGCACCTCCTTTTGTGTCTTCGGTGGTGACATATTTACAATTAACTGGATGCGATCAGGTGTGAGCTGTCTCCCCCCCTTTGGACAGCAAGTGCCCAAGGTACACAACTTGCTGAACACAGAATTGAAGCTTTGAAGGGGACACCTTGTGCCCCTTGTCGGCCAGAAAATGTAAAACCGTCAGTGATGCCCGTTCACATTCGGGTTCGCTTCGGGCAGTGATCAGTAGATCATCAACATACTGAAGCAGGGCAGTGTTGTCGGGCATGTGAATACTGTCAAGTTGTCTTTTTAGTGCTTGGCTATAGATGCTGGGGCTTTCTGTGAATCCTTGAGGTGCGCGTGCAAATTTGAAGCTTCGTCCATTTAAACAGAATCCGAAAAGATATTGGCTTTCCGGATCAATTGGGACACTAAAGAAGGCGTTCTTGAGGTCAATTACAGTAAAGAACGTTGCTTCTCAATCAATAGCAGTCAATAATGAAGAGATATCTGGGACCACAGGATACTGTGGCACAATGCATTTATTTAATTCGCGTAAATCGATAACTAATCGATAAACTGGGGGTGCATTTGGATCAGTACGTTTAAGAATCGGGATGATGGGGGAATTACAGAGATTGGCGTCGGTTTCCACAACCACTCCTTGTGCAATGAGCTCGTTAATGATTTTCAGTAAAGCCACTACAGCATCTGGGGGTAACTTGTATTGTCGCATTCGTGGTAATACCACTCCTGGCTTGAGCGTGACTCGATATGGTGTAATGTGCATACAACCTACATCAGTGGGGCCTTGTGCCCATAAATGTGCAGGAACGTTCTGTAATCTGGGATCAATATCTCTCAACACATAGTGACCCTTAAAGTCACGTAGGAACAATCTTACTCCTTCCGGAGAACAGCAAATCACAGCTCCTAGAGCTTTCAATGTCTTTATACCTAACAAGTTTTCTGGACATGATATTGTAAGTAGTAAATCTGTAGTTCGTGTCAATGGACCAACTGCGAGGGGAAGTGGTTGCGATACTTCATTAACAATAGGCTTTCCTGAAAATCCAAGGGAAACATTCTGTGAGCCTGAGAGGGGTGCCCCTGGAACCTCGTCGTGACTTATAGTTGTCCTGCTTGCCCCTGTATCAATTAAAAACTTTCTGTCTTTCCCTAATACTTGACTATGTACATAAGGACCCTCTTGATCTACAGGAACCTCAATAAGAGGCAAGCCAACCTCCCTCTCTAGGCTGTTTCATGTGTATCGCTGATAATCAGGATAATCATTTTGTGCATACTGGTACATCTGTTGTGTCGTGTTTTGTGTTGCGGTAATGGGCTGTGACTGTGGTACTGCTACGGTCTGTACTGTCTGTTGTGAAGCATGCATAGGCTGTACGTTCTGGGGTACTTGTTGTTGGACCTGATCTTGTCTAGGTGGACGTGGTCTCTCTTTGGTTTTACCCGTAGAGATATTATGTTTCAAAACTGCACAATCGTTTATATAGTGACCTGGCTGTTTACAGTTGTTACATGTCCCTTTAACAGGACCTGCTGAATTATTGGACTGTGTTGTACCCCTTTTCTGACCGTCAGCTGGAACTGACTGAGCAACTAGCATTTTCATTTTCGTGTCTTTCATACGTCTTTGTTCGTGTTCATGTTCTTCTCTAATTCTATTCTGGTGGTATTGTAACATTTGGAACATTTGTGAAGGGGTATTAGCTTGCCAGGTGCTCTCGACTTTCAATACTCGGTTCTTAACCTGCGGCAGGGAATTCTCGACTAATTTGGATACAAAAAGATGTGGATATGACTCGCTACTTGCTTTCAGGCCACTATTAATAATAAAACATTTCTCAAATCGGGTATAAAAATCACTAGTGTCTTCATCGGGTTTCTGTTTGCAGGCTGAGATTGCATCCCAGTCTTCCTTTTTCGTTGCCAATAAACGTGGTAACACTTGTACTAACAATCCTGGTAATGCTTTAGTTTTGTCCCCAAGCCCTAGGCCTGGAGTTCGAGTGTTTTCTTCGTTTTCTAATGCAGCCCACTCAATCTTTTGCTCTCCCACCTCCCATTCTTTTTCTTTGAGTTTCTCGTAAATACCGGCAGGCAATAATACTTTCAATATTTTCATGATATCGGGATAGGTATAATCACCCATGAGTAACATGTCTTTTATTTCACGGTGAAAACCTGCTGGATCTTTGTCATGGCTGGGCACTAATTTCTTCATTTCCAATAGTTCTATTTTAGTTATGGGTGTGTATACAAACATGCGTCTAAAAGTATTATCATCATTCCTGACTGGGTGCACTTCTCGTAAGGGATTCTGTCTGTCTATGTAATACGCTTTTCTTTCTGTGGGTGGAGCTGGATCAAACTGTGGACACAGAAAGGCACTATATCTGTGCCGATGTTCTAGAATTACTTTAATTAAATCGGTACCTAGGCCTCTCCATTTATTCATGAGTAGTTCTATTAATATATCAGGTAGGGGACCAGGATCAGAGTGTTGGCTTTTATACAATATAAGGAGGTGTTGTATCATGTACATACCAGCTAGACGCTGTTCACCAGGGGAGAGATTCAAAAACGTTTGTGCTAACTCGTCATCCCCATATTTATCAGGACTGTCAGCCCATTGTACTGCTGACCTGGCTAATTCTTGTTCATCCATGGAATCGAGTACATGGTACCCCATTCGTTCTTGAAGTATTTTATCGGTAGCCTGAAATAGGTGTTCAGCTGTTTTTGGATTTGACATGGCTGCTTGAAAAACTCTCTTACTTTCTGGACGTACTGGACGCATACTAATATTAAAGTATCTTCCCTTACCTACATATGCTATCATTTCTCTAGCTGGTAACTGCACTGTTCCTGTTGCTGTTTCTGGTTGTTCCTCCTCCGAGGAATTATTCTTGTCCGTATCTATTTCCCTTTATTATTATTATTATTGCATTTATTGAGCGCACAGCTACCCGGAGGTTTCCCGGCGCTTGCCTTGGGAACCCGTCCTGGCTTTTCCCTGTGAGATAGCCCCTACAGGGCATCCCCAAGGTGAAAGCCAGGCATCCCGCCGCAGGGGGGCCGTTGTGGAGATTAAGCAAGCTTAATGCCCAGAGTTGCAGAGTGAGAACCCATGATTAGAGCTGGCACCGAAGCGAGAATTATCAAGTCCGTGGACATTTGAGCTCAAGACCCTGCCGCGTCGGGAATTGAACCCTGGTCCCGGGTCTGACCTCAGATTCCGGGTCTGCCTGCCTGCCTTCAGGCTGCCTGCCTTCAGGCTGTCTTCTTTCGTGTATTTGCTCTACTGCTTTTCGGATCCGTCGATACATATTTTCTATACAACTTTGTTTATCATGCTTTCCATCTGCTATATTCTGGCCCCATTTGGTAAGTGCTTTCATTTCTTCCGGGTCTACACCAGGCCTATCTTGGTCTCTTATCAAGCAGTTTATGAAGAAACGTAATATCATTTTTTGAGTGTCAACTTTCTGGTGTGCCATAGCCTCGCCAATACTTTCCGGGCCTTGCCCCGTTTGGACAAAGAGATATATTCTGTCTAGATGCTCAATCATTCCTGGTAGTAACATTAAATAGTTTGCAACTCGTTGTAGACGTACTGATGATAGCATCATTCTGTCGTCTTTACCGGGTACTGGATCATATCTTCAGTCTGTAAGAGGCTCTTTAAATATGTCGTAACTCGCTGTTTGAGGTGTACGTTGTTGTGCCAAATCCCTATAAGTCGTTCGATGTGTTGGTGGCGGTGTCTGGAAACCTCCTGCCGCCCCTCCCGAGGTGCCAGGTAAAAAGGGATTTAGTGGATTCATGCCAGGGAGAATAGGTGCAGGAAGGACTGGGGGTGGAGGAACGGGCGCAGGATGTAGACCGGGAGGAGGAGTTTGTTGTTGCGGAAGTGGGTGCAGATTATCTCGGGGTGGGGTGCCGTCAGCAGGTGGTGTGTGTGGCGGCGGAATATTAACATACTCGGGGGCTACATCGTCTAAATAGGAAGAAAGGAATATGTCCTTTGCGGTCTTGTGGTGTAATTTATTTGGGAGTAATGGAGGTGGCAGGTCTTTTGGTACTTCCTGGGTGGCCTTAGGTAAACCCTTGGTCAGAAGAGGATACATACCATTCATAAGGGTATTTCGTTGTCTGTCTACTTGTTCTGCTTTAACTCGTATACCTTCCTCCACTAATACGTTTTCTCAGGCTTTGTCTGAATCCTCTCTACTCTTTTCTGCTTTTCTGAGTGCTTTCTCTGTGCGTCTATGCGATTCTTTACGCCATAATTCAATGGCATCCTTCTGTGACTGTCTGGCTTTCTTTTTCCATAATGCTTCTTCTACTCTCATGATGCAGTCGGCATCCCATGTCCCCGTAGCGGGCCATTTCTGGTTCTCTTCTAAATCATTGGTATAGTCCACCCATAAGTCAAGATATAATACGGCATCTAGGCCGTGCTTATGGTACATAAAATATCCGGGAGTGTCCCTGGGTGGAATGGGAACAGCTTCCTCGAGTATCCCTTTTCTAGTTTTTATTTGTCTTAGTTTGGAAAATAAAGGCATCTTGAACCCTGCTACTTGATACCTTGATACTTACTCGTACTTGAACACAGTAAATACAATAAACACAGTAATGAAGATCGAACAATCACTCATACCACGACATTTAAAACACACTGAAACATTTTTAAAAACGAACAATAATGATTAGAATGAAACTAGCTAACTGCATACTGGATATACCGCTAAACAGTACAGATACACCGCTAAAACAGTGCAGACCGGATATACTGCTAAACAGTACAGATACACCGCTAAAACAGTGCATACCGGGTCTGCGTACCCAAACCCGTCTTGACCGGCACAAATTAATGCGCTCGTCTAGATGCGTCCCCAGCAACGGTACTCACCGGGAAGCACGGAACGGAAGGCCTCGGAAACTCGATACTGGACTGGACCGGACTGGACTCGACTCGTGACGTAGGTACTTCGGGACTTCGGAACCTGGTGGGCCTCTGAATACCGACTGGATAGTAGCTCTACCAGTTGCACTC
This sequence comes from Lissotriton vulgaris, assembly GCF_964263255.1. Lineage (NCBI taxonomy): Eukaryota > Metazoa > Chordata > Amphibia > Caudata > Salamandridae > Lissotriton > Lissotriton vulgaris. Next base: position 17,453 of record NW_028241209.1, read on the forward strand.
TTTTACATGAGAATGATCGCACACTCAAGAACAGGGCTATCCCCGTACGAGGTGGTCTTTGGTAGGCCACCAAATATGTGGGGGACGCCTCTTCCTCGAAAAATTACTGATGTTGACTGTAATATGCTGACAGATTACCTTGCCTCCTTGATGTCTGCACTACAATCATGTCATTCACAGGTCGCTGCAGCCTTTCCCGACAACACCGAGGTGAAGCCCCATGAAGTTGTTCCAGGCGATTTCGTCTTCATAAGAAATTTCGATAGGAGGAGTCCGCTGAAGCCCCGTTGGCAGACGCCGAAGCTAGTACTTTTGACCACCAGGACCGCGATAAAAGTGGAGGGCCGCAAGGGCTGGCTGCATTCGAGTCACATCAAAAAGTTTCATGGACTGCCGCCAGATTTGAACTCTCAGCCTTGCCCTCCTCCACAGACTGATACAAAACTCCCTCTGGTCGAGAAAACTTCTTCTCAGGAGTATAAATCTAAATTGAGGTCTAGCAAGTCAGACAGTTTAATTGTTTAAGTCCTCCCCTAGGTGAATCGGTTAGACGAGTCTCTGACATGTATCCCCTAGACCCCAATAGAGAGAGAGATAGACAGAAACAGATCAAGAAACGTGAATATTGTAAATCACTTCGCAGCCACTGTATCGTGACACTATTAATTATGTTTTTTTCTGAGTCTTTTGATTATTGCTGCAAGTATACTGTTGCATATATACTACCCTATTTTCAAACGTGCACATTCTCTCTTTAATGTTACTGCAGAACATTCTTTCAGTGAATTACCCCCGCATGAATTGTCTTACCGACTTGCGCTGCGCAACAACACATTCATTAGTATGTTACATCATTCCCATCAGACCAGCAACGCTACAAATTGTTGGATATGTGGCCGACTCCCTCCCTATCAGAAATACAAGGGAGTTCTGCCTCACTTTCCGTACCCGTTCACACACAATGGTTCCTGTGGTGCATGGTTTAGTTTGATTAATTCCTTAGATTCCAATTCCGTAGTTTACCAGGGCAACTGGGTATGGGGAAATCTGAACACCGTTTTGCATAAAGTATGTTTCCCTGACAAAGAGGGTCTCCCCAAAAGGACAGGGACTGATCTAGAAAATGAAGTATATGGATTAGGTAACTTTACACTTAACCTCATGATTCTGAATGTTGAATCTGAAACCGCACCAGTCTTGCCTGCTATGTCAGTATTACCAGTCAAAGGTGAATTATGTGTTTGAAAGAATGGTTCAGTACACCTGGGTCATAGTAAATGTACTACTGTGATCGAATTCAGTGATAAAGGCAAGTCTACGTTTAAAGCTTCCCGTCATTCCTATTTCATTTGTGGTCATACCGCATATATACGCTTACCTCCAGATTGGGATGGCACCTGTTACATTGCATTCCTTCTGCCACCTGTTTTCCTAGCCCCTCCTGATTATCATAGGAATACTCATCTAGTACACAATAGACCCCAGAGAGATCTCCCGATTGTCGACTACACTGAAACGGCATGGGAGCAATATACAGACTTCATTAAAGGTTTCTTTCCCTACTTAGGTGCTGCCTTTAATAGTAAACTGATACGTAGATTAACCAGAACCCTCGAAGCAGTAGTGAATGAGACTACTTCCGCCCTAGGCAACTTAACGGAGGAGCAGTCTGCTATGCGGATTGTTGTTCTTCAAAATCGTCTTGTCCTTGACGTCATCCTGGCAGATAGGGGCGGAGCCTGTAGGGTCATCGGATCGAGCTGCTGTGTTTTCATTCCAGAAAACGCGCCATCAGTATATAGAGCCATAACCCGTCTTCACAAGATTGCCAGTCAGATACACCAGAATCCAGGCACCTGGACGTGGTCCGGTTGGTTCTGGAGCGTGTTGTCAGCCTGGGGATGGAAGATCCTATCCTTCCTAGGTATCGCCCTTCTCATAGTATTCAGTTGTTGCCTATGTTTACAATGTGGGCCAGCGATTTGCGGCTTGTGCGCCACATCATGTATTCCTCATTCAAGTCCACGTTCAAAACACCGTAAGAAGAAAGAAGAGCAAATGATGTTACATGAACAGATTGATAGATTAATGAGGATTGATATATCATGAAGGGTCCGTAGGGGACAAGGAGGGAATGAGGAAATATGAATTTTTATGGTCAATTATGTCCCCTATCGTAGACCCCAACGGCTCCATGTACGTGCTTCAAGTACATGTATGTTCCCTCCACTTTTAGCTATGAAGACGCAAATACATTTGCGTCCAACGTTAACATGTCCTCTTTCAGATCTACCATGAACGGGTCGGATATTCCGTTCCTAAGTGTGCCTTGCCAACGTCTTTACATGGTGCACTCTTCACGTTTTCCCTGGCTCAGGCGAGTTAGGCCCTGATTTCTGTCATCGAGTCTTTTCCTGCCTCCTGTTTCTGGATACTGCAGCCTGGACCTGCATCTGTATCCCTGACCTTTGTCTTACTCCCTGTGCGGCTAGCGGTGCCAGGCTCGGCCTGCTTGCCTGCCAAGACTGTATTTTGCCTTCAAGTTATCTGCTCTGCTCCTCGAAAATACATTCCTGTCTAGTAGTTTAGGTAAACATCCTTCCCAGCTGCAGAGTAAAGGGCCCGGCCTTTCTGTCTCCATGCAAGTAATTCATTGCTCCCGTTACCATGGTAGGCCCATGGCCCCCACACTACATGTAGACACGTAGACGCATATACACGCACTAACAGTCAGTATAGAATAGCCTCTGCCCAAGAGACCTTTTCCTCCAGCTAATACAGTTCTCCAAACACCCGATATTAGATATGATTTGGGATTAGGTTGTTCTGACACCCCAGACTTCTGTCTCCTCATGTAAGGATAAATGTCAAGTCCCCTTCACCCTCCAGTTCCACGTCAATTGCACATCATGCGGCTGCGCGCGCATCTCTGCCATGTATTTCTGCTGACACTGCAGGATTCTCTTATGGATCCACCCACTTGTGACACCTTTATGTGACGTTTTCTAGTACACACCCTTGTGCACACCTTCTGTTCCGCCTTTTTTCATTACGTATATGTTTTCTTATCTCTCCTCTCAGCTGCTACGCCTTCTGCATTCATCACCACTGTAATACATTGACTATATATATGATATTCTGTCAATAAAGTATTGTCTATCCCTTCCTGAACCTTCGTGGTGATGGAATGCGATTTGCCTGGTTCGAACCAATTCCTTTTTAAGGAATAAAACCCCTTTTAAAACCTCAGATGCCACGGATTCTGCCTCTTATTTTTTCTGAGTTATTCTTATTGAACTTTACCGCATAAATTAAGTATAGGTAATTTAAATTTACCACACTCCCATACAAATACTTGGGCAACCAATCAATAACCCATATAGTTACTCATATAGCTACTGATCAACACATGCAGCAGTTTAAAGAACAACAGACATAATGATGCACAAATTAAGACAGTTTAGTCACTAACCCATGCACTCAGTGAGACACATCTAATCACTCACTCATACAGTCAGTCATGCACCTACTAAATCCTTCATCCAGACACTTATACATCCACTCATTCTTGAATATGTAAGACATATTTTAACTTTACAGAAACACACAGTCACTGGATGTTGTCATCAGTGATGTCATCAGTGATGTCATTTGAGATGTCATCAGTAATGTCATCAGTGATGTCACTAACCATGTCATGAATGATGTAATATGTGACATCATCAGCAGTGGATTGCGGGTGCGCGATATATAGTTAGTGGAACTAACTATATATGAAATTTCAATGGTTTTGTGTGAGTAAAATAAGGTTTTGAAAAGGCTAATCCCTAACTATATATGGTCTATAACCAATGGTTTTTTCAGTGAATATATATATATATATATATATATATATATATATATATATTACCTACTGGCGGTCGCCAGTAGGTATATATAGTTAGGATTTTTTCCCTATGGGATTTCTGAAAATTCTATGCCTAATAACTTTGGCGTTTGTGGATGGAATTGGCTGAAATTTTCAGGAAAATGGCACATTTTGTTTCTGAGCAGCCCCTGAAAATTTGGGGGGGTTTTGTGGAGGGGGGGCCGAGAAAAAAGGGGGGTCCCAAAACGCCTTTTTCCCATGTTAATTTCCATAGGGCGGTTGGACTCACTTTTAGCCCGAACGGCTGAATGGATTTTCACGAAACTTGGCAAAATTGTAGGGACTGTTAGCCCGATGTGCCTTTGCTAGGTCTCAATATATGTGCTTCAGTGGATTTTGAGAAATTAACGTTTAAATCAAGATATATATCTGTAACAGCGCTCCGGGCAGCTATCCGGTTAGCGAACCTTTCGCGTAACGGAACTTTGCGATGAGAAGCTGATTGGCCCTCCGGTGTCTGTCAACATTCTAAACAGTCCGGAGCGGCCGCCATCTTGTCTCTCGGTAGGATCGAGAGACAAGAGGAGGCCAAAACAAAGGGGGAAATTACCATAAGGGGGCATAGTAGATCCTCGTTGACCCCCTAGGTTTTATGTGGAGGTTTTAAAAGGGCCTAGGAGGGTCCAAAAAAAAAAATTTTTTTTTGCGTGGTAAGCGCCAAGTTCGCGAACCGGATAGCTTTCTGGGCAGCGAACTTTATGGATAAAAGAATGAAAGACTTTTCTAATACTGTATGTTAATTGTTTGTTGTTTTTCTTGTTTTTTTTTGTTTTCTTTTTTTTTAAAGTGTTTTTTTTATTTTGATTCTTTTTCATAATTTATTAAACTTTCTAACATTTCAGTGTCTGAAATGTCATTATTTTCTTGAAATATTGTTTGCAATCTGTGAGGTTGCAAAATGTCCTCATTTGCAAGGAGGAGATCTACTGCTTGGACACATTGCAGCAGTTCATTATCCAAGCTTTCATCCATAAATTCCATGTCAATTGGTTCTATTAATTCCTGGCTGCTCTCTTCCAGGTCCATCTCAAAAGAAACTTGCTGCTCGCCTTCCATTTTGCCTGAAATTTGGATTAAAAAAATATATATTAGTAGAGATAGGGCACTGTTGGGATTAATTTTAGATAGGCAGTTTTTATCAGTGAATTTATCTTTTGGCAGTGTATAGTATGAGAGTGGAAATAGGACTATAAAAAAGTGTATGTGATTTAACCAAGACAAGCCTTACTCCATTGATAACTATAACAGAGAAGTCTATCTAAATACATTACTACTACAGAGGGATAGTGTATATCTAGCAGAAAAAGTCTACTATATTAAGTCATAGTGCACAATATATTAAATTATAACTTACCTTCACAAAGAAGTTGAAGTTTTTTGAAGCTATTGAAATAGGAGGTACAACAAGAAGTAGTAGTCAAAATGGCTGTGTTTCCTTCTCTCCCTTTATATATATACAGGTATATAACCAATTAAATGTCAGGTAATAAAAGTAGAAAATGAAAGTAACATTTTCATTGGTTGTCAATTCCAACAATTCAGATGTGTTTTGTGAAGTAATTTACCTCACGGTACTTGGAGAGGTCTACAGGCTAAATGGCTAAATGGAATTTCAATGAAATTTGTGAGAATGGAAGGGATTGTTATGTAGTATGAGCTAATCTATATTTGGTGAGAGTGTCTCTAGTCGTTTTTCTGTAAATTACTTTCCCGCCTTTTTTTAGGACCGCTTTCCGGGAAGCTGCCCGGTTAGCGAACCTTAAGCGTCACGGGAGTCCACCATTTTGTGTTTCGTTCGCATTAAGATACAAGATGGAGGGCAAATAATGTTTAGAATGGGTAGAAGGGGTCATGGTAGACTTATCTTGACCCCCTAGGTTTTCTGAGCGTGGCTGAGGAGGCTTATATGTGCGAAAAAAAAAAAAATTTTAAAAAAAATTCCGCGAGGTTAGCTTTCGGTTAGCGAACCGGGTAGCGCTCCGGGGAGCGAATTTTGTGGAAAATTAGTGAAAAAAGTTAGAGAAAAATAATAATTGTGAGTGATCAGATGAAGGGTAGCTCTGAGAAGAGCTTTTGGGTTTATGGTACATTTAGGTACTTATAAGTAGGTACCAATGCACAGTCTTAAATTCAGAATGAAAATTCTGTTGCCCTCATCTGAGAAGTGAACTCCATCTCCTCTGTAGATATCTTGCATGTAGTAACGCAAGTTATTGTTGTACAGAGAGCCCATTCCATGGTCTCTCATGTAAGCTGAAACAGATTTGTTTACATGCTTCCTCGCTTTCTCAATTTGTGGACAAAATTGGTTGGACCACCTCCATTTCTGTCTTTGGCATATATTGGAATATACCAAGGCAGTTTGAGGAAAAAGTGCCATTAATTGCTCCAAGGTGTCCTTTAAAAGCATTTCCAGACCTACCCCTGTCAAAGTGCCCAAATCATTACCTCCACAGTGCACTATTAACAGGTCAGGTTTTGGCAAATGCATAAAGGTTTTCACCAATGGTATCAATTGGTGACATTTTAATCCTCTTTGGCCCAACCAGTTAATTTCCACATCTTGTAAATTGAGGTTGTGTAAATTTCTGCTCTCAGCATACCTTTGAGCCCAGTGGATGTAACTATGTCCAACAATCCAGACGTTAAACATGGTGGAAGAAGGTTCTTCTGCAGTCAGATGAAGTGTGGTAATGAAAGGGCAGTTGAAACAGTAGGAGTTTCTAAAGAAAAAAAACTGTGGATTTACAATGCTAATGATTCATTAGCAGTGATTGGTGCATTTCCATTTCTGAAAACAGAAAGTTAGGGTGCATGGATGTGTTCTTTGAAAGATGTAATTTGAATGGTCAAGGAAGAAACAATTTATGAAAGATTGCACTGGATACGCAGGTGCACTGAGAGTTCAGAGTTCAATTGAAACATTGTTGTGTGAATTTGCAAACATGAGAGGTCTTCCAGGAGGTGGTTGCTATGGAAACAAGGCAGACAGGGCAGAGGGGGGAAGGGTTTTGATTTGAAAAAAGTGAGGGAAGAGGTATGATTGGCTAATATGAGAGATATGTGAAAAGAATATCTGTATTTCTGTGCTTTCAATAGCTGCAGCCTTTGGAGTGCATCCTTTTTCTTCTGCTGAAGACAATTTGGTGTATTTCTGAGACTGTTTTCAAAACTCAAAAAATATTTGCTAAGGTGAGAAAAGATTTATTTAATTTAGATAGAGAATAGTATGATTTAAGGAGAAAATGATGAAGAAAGCTGTGTTTTTAAAATGTGGTTTTGTCTCTAGTTATATACTAATAGAATTAGTTTCATAGAGAAATTATAATTGCATATTTGGTGTAACATTCTGGCATGCAGTAACACAAGATATTGTAATACATGGAGGCCATTTCATGGTCTGTTATGTAAGCTGAAACAGATATGTTGCTTTTAAAAACGATTTCAGAAATCAATTACATTTCTGGATATTTACTGCTAGAGCTTCATAGGTTGTTTTGGGCCATATTTATAAGGTATTTGAGTGTCTAAGATGTTATGTTCGCCTTTTAAAATGTAAAGTGTTCCTCATGGGGCAAGTGTCTTGTAAATACGCTCCCACTTGTGCTTGGCAAATTTAGATTTTGATTATGGGAGTTACCTAGCCATGTTAATAGTGTCCCAAAAATGGTGCTAGGGCATTCCAGAAAACACTTTCATGTGTCTCAAGGACATTTTTAGTTATTTCTTCATGAATGCAGGTATACAATTGATTTATATGCTGTGTTTAAAAACGAATTTTGAAATGAATTAAATTTCAGGATATGTACTGTTAGAGCTTCATAGGTTGTTTGGGGTCATATTTAGAAGGCATTTTAGTGTCTTTGATGTTATTTTTCCCTTTTTAAATGGAAAGCGTTCCTCATGGGGCCCTGAGCAGTTCTTAGCCATGTTATTTAATAGGAAGTGGATAACATGGCTAAGAGCATTTGCTGGAAAATGCATGAATATCGCTGATTTTTCTGCTATATTCATGGATTGTGGCCGTTTTTTTTCACATTGCTTCATAGGTCGTTTGGGTTCATATTTAGAAGGCATTTTAGTGTCTTTGATGTTATTTTTCCCTTTTTAAATGGAAAGCGTTCCTCATGGGGCCCTGAGCAGTTCTTAGCCATGTTATTTAATAGGAAGTGGATAACATGGCTAAGAGCATTTGCTGGAAAATGCATGAATATCGCTGATTTTTTTGCTATATTCATGCATTGTGGCCGTTTTTTTTCACATTGCTTCATAGGTTGTTTGGGTTCATATTTAGAAGGCATTTTAGTGTCTTTGATGTTATTTTTCCCTTTTTAAATGGAAAGCGTTCCTCATGGGGCCCTGAGCAGTTCTTAGCCATGTTATTTAATAGGAAGTGGATAACATGGCTAAGAGCATTTGCTGGAAAATGCATGAATATCGCTGATTTTTCTGCTATATTCATGGATTGTGGCCGTTTTTTTTCACATTGCTTCATAGGTTGTTTGGGTTCATATTTAGAAGGCATTTTAGTGTCTTTGATGTTATTTTTCCCTTTTTAAATGGAAAGCGTTCCTCATGGGGCCCTGAGCAGTTCTTAGCCATGTTATTTAATAGGAAGTGGATAACATGGCTAAGAGCATTTGCTGGAAAATGCATGAATATCGCTGATTTTTTTGCTATATTCATGCATTGTGGCTGTTTTTTTTCACATTGCTTCATAGGTTGTTTGGGTTCATATTTAGAAGGCATTTTAGTGTCTTTGATGTTATTTTTCCCTTTTTAAATGGAAAGCGTTCCTCATGGGGCCCTGAGCAGTTCTTAGCCATGTTATTTAATAGGAAGTGGATAACATGGCTAAGAGCATTTGCTGGAAAATGCATGAATATCGCTGATTTTTCTGCTATATTCATGCATTGTGGCCGTTTTTTTTCACATTGCTTCATAGGTTGTTTGGGTTCATATTTAGAAGGCATTTTAGTGTCTTTGATGTTATTTTTCCCTTTTTAAATGGAAAGCGTTCCTCATGGGGCCCTGAGCAGTTCTTAGACATGTTATTTAATTGGAAGTGGATAACATGGCTAAGAGCATTTGCTGGAAAATGCATGAATATCGCTGATTTTTCTGCTATATTCATGCATTGCGGCAGTTTTTTCCACATTGCTTCATAGGTTGTTTGGGTTCATATTTAGAAGGCATTTTAGTGTCTTTGATGTTATTTTTCCCTTTTTAAATGGAAAGCGTTCCTCATGGTGCCCTGAGCAGTTCTTAGCCATGTTATTTAATAGGAAGTGGATAACATGGCTAAGAGCATTTGCTGGAAAATGCATGAATATCGCTGATTTTTCTGCGATATTCATGCAT
>NW_028241210.1:0-17500 GCF_964263255.1 Lissotriton vulgaris
ACATGACCATCACATCTATCAGCTCTTTCTGCTTTAATCTGTATTAGTTAGTTCATAAACCCTTACACTCCTGTTTTGCTGAACTGATCTATTGATGTAAATTAGTGACTCTTCTCAGATTCGAGTTCATGTGGTCTCAGGGTACAAGGCACAGACAGGAAAGATAACCAGCCAGTCTGCCAGGAGGCGCACACCTGGAAGACAGGACCCCACTGCAGCATGGACAGGTCCCTTGCTTCATCACACTCACAGGCAACGCCACACTACTACTGAGGGGTTATACAGCAGGCCTGTGAAGGACTGATTCTGCAGGACCTACCCTACTGCCACACCTACAGGCAAATGCTGAATCTGCAGGAGCTCCTACCATACTGCCACACCTACAGGCCAATGCTGAATCTGCAGGAGCCCCTACCTTACTGCCACACCTACAGGCAAATGCTGAATCTGCAGGAGCCCCTACCTTACTGCCACACCTACAGGCCAATGCTGAATCTGCAGGAGCTCCTACCTTACTGCCACACATACCGGTCAATGCTGATTCTGAAGGAGCCCCTACCTTACTGCCACACCTACAGGCCAATGCTGAATCTGCAGGAGCTCCTACCTTACTGCCACACCTACCGGCCAATGCTGATTCTGCAGGAGCTCCTACCTTACTGCCACACATACCGGCCAATGCTGATTCTGAAGGAGCCCCTACCTTACTGCCACACCTACAGGCCAATGCTGAATCTGCAGGAGCTCCTACCTTACTGCCACACCTACAGGCCAATGCTGATTCTGCAGGAGCTCCTACCTTACTGCCACACATACCGGCCAATGCTGATTCTGAAGGAGCCCCTACCTTACTGCCACACCTACAGGCCAATGCTGAATCTGCAGGAGCTCCTACCTTACTGCCACCGCTAAAGGCCAATGCTGATTCTGCAGGAGCTCCTACCTTACTGCCACACATACCGGCCAATGCTGATTCTGAAGGAGCCCCTACCTTACTGCCACACCTACAGGCCAATGCTGAATCTGCAGGAGCTCCTACCTTACTGCCACACATACCGGCCAATGCTGATTCTGAAGGAGCCCCTACCTTACTGCCACACCTACAGGCCAATGCTGAATCTGCAGGAGCCCCTACCATACTGCCACCGCTAAAGGCCAATGCTGATTCTGCAGGAGCTCCTACCTTACTGCCACACATACCGGCCAATGCTGATTCTGAAGAAGCCCCTACCTTACTGCCACACCTACAGGCCAATGCTGAATCTGCAGGAGCTCCTACCTTACTGCCACACATACCGACCAATGCTGAATCTGCAGGAGCTCCTACCTTACTGCCACACATACCGGCCAATGCTGATTCTGAAGGAGCCCCTACCTTACTGCCACACCTACAGGCCAATGCTGAATCTGCAGGAGCTCCTACCTTACTGCCACCGCTAAAGGCCAATGCTGATTCTGCAGGAGCTCCTACCTTACTGCCACACACACCGGCCAATGCTGATTCTGAAGGAGCCCCTACCTTACTGCCACACCTACAGGCCAATGCTGAATCTGCAGGAGCTCCTACCATACTGCCACCGCTAAAGGCCAATGCTGATTCTGCAGGAGCTCCTACCTTACTGCCACACATACCGGCCAATGCTGATTCTGAAGGAGCCCCTACCTTACTGCCACACCTACAGGCCAATGCTGAATCTGCAGGAGCTCCTACCTTACTGCCACACATACCGACCAATGCTGATTCTGAAGGAGCCCCTACCTTACTGCCACACCTACAGGCCAATGCTGAATCTGCAGGAGCTCCTACCTTACTGCCACACATACCGACCAATGCTGATTCTGAAGGAGCCCCTACCTTACTGCCACACCTACAGGCCAATGCTGAATCTGCAGGAGCCCCTACCATACTGCCACACCTACAGGCCAATGCTGATTCTGAAGGAGCCCCTACCTTACTGCCACACCTACAGGCCAATGCTGAATCTGCAGGAGCTCCTACCTTACTGCCACACATACCGGCCAATGCTGATTCTGAAGGAGCCCCTACCTTACTGCCACACCTACAGGCCAATGCTGAATCTGCAGGAGCTCCTACCTTACTGCCACCGCTAAAGGCCAATGCTGATTCTGCAGGAGCTCCTACCTTACTGCCACACATACCGGCCAATGCTGATTCTGCAGGAGCCCCTACCATACTGCCACACCTACAGGCCAATGCTGATTCTGAAGGAGCCCCTACCTTACTGCCACACCTACAGGCCAATGCTGAATCTGCAGGAGCTCCTACCTTACTGCCACCGCTAAAGGCCAATGCTGATTCTGCAGGAGCTCCTACCTTACTGCCACACATACCAGCCAATGCTGATTCTGAAGGAGCCCCTACCTTACTGCCACACCTACAGGCCAATGCTGAATCTGCAGGAGCCCCTACCTTACTGCCACCGCTAAAGGCTAATGCTGATTCTGCAGGAGCTCCTACCTTACTGCCACACATACCGACCAATGCTGATTCTGCAGGAGCTCCTACCTTACTGCCACACATACCGACCAATGCTGATTCTGAAGAAGCCCCTACCTTACTGCCACACCTACAGGCCAATGCTGAATCTGCAGGAGCCCTTACCCTACTGCCACACCGACTGACCAATGCTGATTCTGCAGGAGCCCCTACCCTACTGCCACACATACCGACCAATGCTGATTCTGCAGGAGCTCCTACCTTACTGCCACACATACCGACCAATGCTGATTCTGCAGGAGCTCCTACCTTACTGCCACACATACCGACCAATGCTGATTCTGAAGGAGCCCCTACCTTACTGCCACACCTACAGGCCAATGCTGAATCTGCAGGAGCCCCTACCTTACTGCCACACATACCGACCAATGCTGATTCTGCAGGAGCTCCTACCTTACTGCCACACATACCGACCAATGCTGATTCTGAAGGAGCCCCTACCTTACTGCCACACCTACAGGCCAATGCTGAATCTGCAGGAGCCCCTACCCTACTGCCACACCGACTGACCAATGCTGATTCTGCAGGAGCCCCTACCCTACTGCCACACATACCGACCAATGCTGATTCTGCAGGAGCTCCTACCTTACTGCCACACATACCGACCAATGCTGATTCTGCAGGAGCTCCTACCTTACTGCCACACATACCGACCTATGCTGATTCTGAAGGAGCCCCTACCTTACTGGCACACCTACAGGCCAATGCTGAATCTGCAGGAGCTCCTACCTTACTGCCACCGCTAAAGGCCAATGCTGATTCTGCAGGAGCTCCTACCTTACTGCCACACATACCGACCAATGCTGATTCTGGAGGAGCCCTTACCTTACTGCCACACCTACAGGCCAATGCTGAATCTGCAGGAGCCCCTACCTTACTGCCACCGCTAAAGGCCAATGCTAATTCTGCAGGAGCTCCTACCTTACTGCCACACATACCGACCAATGCTGATTCTGAAGGAGCCCCTACCTTACTGCCACACCTACAGGCCAATGCTGAATCTGCAGGAGCCCCTACCTTACTGCCACCGCTAAAGGCCAATGCTGATTCTGCAGGAGCTCCTACCTTACTGCCACACATACTGACCAATGCTGATTCTGCAGGAGCCCCTAACCCATTGCTACACCTACAGGCCAATGCTGAATCTGCAGGAGCCCCTACCTTACTGCCACACCTACAGGCCAATGCTGATTCTGCAGGAGCCTCAGCCTTACTGCCACACATACCGACCAATGCTGATTCTGGAGGAGCCCTTACCTTACTGCCACACTTACTTACCAATGCTGATTCTGCAGGAGCCCCTACCCTACTGCCACACCTACAGGCCAATGCTGATTCTGCAGGAGCCCCTACCTTACTGCCACACCAATTGACCAATGCTGATTCTGCAGGAGCCCCTACCCTACTGCCTCACCTACTGACCAATGCTGATTCTGCAGTAATCCCTACCCTACTGCCACATCTACTAACCAATGCTGATTCTACAGGAGCCCCTACCCTACTGCCACGCCTACTGACCAATGCTGATTCTGCAGGAGCCCCTACTCTACTGACACACTTACTGACCAATGCTGATTCTGCAGGAGCCCTACCCAACTACCACACCTACTGAGCAATGCTGATTCTGCAGGAACCCCTATCCTACTGCCACATTTACTGGCCAATGCTGATTCTGCAGGAGCCTCTACCCTACTGCCACACCCACTGACCAATGCTGATTCTGCAGGAGCCCCTACCCTACTGCCACAATGCTGATTTTGCAGAAGCCTCTACCCTACTGCCACACCTACTGACCAATGCTGATTCTGCATAATCCCTACCCTACTGCTACACATACAGGCTATAGTTGATTCTGCAGGAGCCCCTGCACTACTGCCACACCTACTGACCAATGCTGATTCTGCAGGAGCCACTACCTTACCGCCACACCTACTGACCAATGCTGATTCTGCAGGAGCCCCTACCATACTGCCACACCTACTGACCAATGCTGATTCTGCGGGAGCCCCTACCCTACTGCCACACCTACAGGCCAATGCTGATTCTGCAGTAATCCCTACCCTACCGCCACACCTACTGACCAATGCTGATTCTGCAAGAGCCCCTACCCTACTGCCACACCTACAGACCTATGCTGATTCTGCAGTAATCCCTACCCTACTGCCACACCTTCCGACCAATGCTGATTCTGCAGGAGCCCCTACCCTACTGCCACACCTACTGACCTACACTGATTCTGCAGTAATGCCTACCCTTCTGCCACACCTACTGACCAATGCTGATTCTGCAGGAGCCCCTACCCTTCTGCCACACCTACAGGCCAATGCTGATTTTGCAGGAGCACCTACCTTACTGCCACACCTACTGACCAATGCTGATTCTGCAGGAGCCCCTACCTTACTGCCACACATACTGACAAATGCTGATTCTGCAGGAGCCCCTACCCTACTGCCACACCGACTGACCAATGCTGATTCTGCAGGAGCCCCTACCCTACTGCCACAATGCTGATTCTGCAGAAGACTCTACCCTACTGCCTCACCTACTGACCAATGCTGATTCTGCAGGAGCCCCTACCCTACTGCCACACCTACTGTCCTATGCTGATTCTGCAGTAATCCCTACCCTACTACCACACCTACTGACCAATGCTGATTCTGCAGGAGCCCCTACCCTACTGCCACACCTACTAACCAATGCTGATTCTGCAGGAGCCCCTACCGTACTGCCACACCTACAGGCCAATGGTGATTCTGCAGTAATCCCTACCCTACTGCCACACCTACTGACCAATGCTGATTCTGCAGGAGCCCCTACCCTACTGCCACAATGCTGATTCTGCAGAAGACTCTACCCTACTGCCACACCTACTGACCAATGCTGATTCTGCAGGAGCCCCTACCCTACTGCCACACCGACTGACCAATGCTGATTCTGCAGGAGCCCCTACCCTACTGCCACAATGCTGATTCTGCAGAAGACTCTACCCTACTGCCACACCTACTGACCAATGCTGATTCTGCAGGAGCCCCTACCCTAGTGCCACACCGACTGACCAATGCTGATTCTGCAGGAGCCCCTACCCTACTGCCACAATGCTGATTCTGCAGAAGACTCTACCCTACTGCCACACCTACTGACCAATGCTGATTCTGCAGGAGCCCCTACCCTAGTGCCACACCTACTGACCAATGCTGATTCTGCAGGAGCCCGTACCCTACTGCCAAAATGCTGATTCTGCAGAAGACTCTACCCTACTGCCACACCTACTGACCAATGCTGATTCTGCAGGAGCCCCTACCCTACTGCCACATCGACTGACCAATGCTGATTCTGCAGGAGCCCCTACCCTACTGCCACAATGCTGATTCTGCAGAAGACTCTACCCTACTGCCACACCTACTGACCAATGCTGTTTGTGCAGGAGCCCCTACCCTACTGCCACACCTACTGACCAATGCTGATCCTGCAGGAGCCCCTACACTGCAGGTACAGCCCCACCAACTGACCAATGCTGATTCTGCAGGAGCCCCTACCCTACTGCCACATCTACTGACGAATGCTGATTCTGCAGGAGCCCCTACACTGCAGGTACATGCATCTACTGATGAATGCCAACACTGTAGCCGCAGTCCTAGCGACTGATGCATGCAGATTCTCCAGCAATCCTTAAACCACGTTCACAGCCCTTCCTGCTGATGCATGCTGATTCAGCTGGATCCCCTGCCCTATAGTCACAACCCTACCTGCTGATGCATGCTGATTATGCAGGAACCTTTAAACCACGGTCTCAACTCTTCCTGCTGATGCATTCTGAATCTGCAGGAACCTGTAAACCACGATGACAATCCTTCCTGCTGATGCATGCTGATCCTGCAGGAACACTAAACCACAATGACAACACTTCCTGCTGATGCATGCTGATTCCACAGCATCCCCTGCCCTGCAGTCGCAACCCTACCTACTGACAAATGCTGATTCTGCAGGAGCCCCTGTACTGCTACAGCAGCTTTACCTCCTGACAAATGCTGAGACTGAAGAAGTGTCCACCATGCGACTGCATCGCCATCTACTGATGCATACTGATTCTGCAGGAACCCCTAAACCACAATTACGACCCTTGCTGCTGATGCGCGCTGATTAACCCGCCTCTTATGCCTCCCCACCAGAGTCTTGAGTATAATGCCAGTGGTGGGGCTTTCAGAGCATTTCTCACCTCCTGTCCCTTCCTGAATCATCTTCTGTGAGGGTTGGGAGGACAGAGTCATTATTTTGCCCACTGCCGATTACTCTGGCTTGGCTTCCTCTGCATGCCCCTGGTTAGCGCCACCTGCAGGCGGTCCGGGACAGATGCTCCTCGTGTTCCCTCCCTGTCCCAGCATTCCACGCAGGGCCCCTGGTTAGCGCCCCCTGCAGGCGGTCCGGGACAGATGCCCCTCGTGTTCCCTCCCTGTCCCAGCATGCCACGCTGGGCCCCTGGTTCGCGCCCCCTGCAGGCGGTCCTGGGACAGCGGCTCCTCGTGTTCCCTCCTTGTCCCAGCATGCCACGCCGGGCCCCTGGTTAGCGCCCCCTGCAGGTGGTCCTGGGACAGAGGCTCCTCGTGTTTCCTCCTTGACCCAGCATGCCACGCCAGGCCCCTGGTTAGCGCCCCCTGCAGGTGGTCCTGGGACAGAGGCTCCTCGTGTTCCTCCTTGTCCCAGGATGCCACGCCGGGCCCCTGGTTAGTGCCCCCTGCAGGCGGTCCTGGGATAGAGGCTCCTCGTGTTCCCTCCTTGTCCCAGCATGCCACGCCGGGGCCCCCTGCAGGCGGTCCTGGGACAGAGGCTCCTCGTGTTCCCTCCTTGTCCCAGCATGCCACGCCGGGGCCCCCTGCAGGCGGTCCTGGGACAGAGGCTCCTCGTGTTCCCTCCTTGTCCCAGCATGTCACGCCGGGCCCCTGGTTAGCGCCCCCTGCAGGCGGTCCTGGGACAGAGACTCTTCGTGTTCCCTCCTTGTCCCAGCATGCCACGCTGTGCCCCTAGTTAGCGCCCCCTGCAGGCGGTCCTGGGACAGAGGCTCCTCGTGTTCCCTCCTTGTCCCAGCATGCCACGCCGGGCCCCTGGTTAGCGCCCCCTGGAGGTGGTCCTGGGACAGAGGCTCCTCGTGTTCCTCCTTGTCCCAGCATGCCACACCGGGCCCCTGGTTAGTGCCCCCTGCAGGCGGTCCTGGGATAGAGGCTCCTCGTGTTCCCTCCTTGTCCCAGCATGCCACGCCGGGGCCCCCTGCAGGCGGTCCTGGGACAGAGGCTCCTCGTTTTCCCTCCTGTCCCAGCATGCCACGCCAGGCCCCTGGTTAGCACCCCCTGCAGGCGGTCCTGGGACAGAGGCTCCTCGTGTTCCCTCCCTGTCCTAGCATTCCACGCAAGGCCCCTGGTTAGCGCCCCCTGCAGGCGGTCCTGGGACAGAGGCTCCTCGTGTTCCCTCCTGTCCCAGCATGCCACGCCGGGCCCCTGGTTAGCGCCCCCTGCAGGCGGTCCTGGGACAGAGGCTCCTCGTGTTCCCTCCTTGTCCCAGCATGCCACGCCGGGCCCCTGGTTAGCGCCCCCTGCAGGTGGTCCTGGGACAGAGGCTCCTCGTGTTCCTCCTTGTCCCAGGATGCCACGCCGGGCCCCTGGTTAGTGTCCCCTGCAGGCGGTCCTGGGATAGAGGCTCCTCGTGTTCCCTCCTTGTCCCAGCATGCCACGCCGGGGCCCCCTGCAGGCAGTCCTGGGACAGAGGCTCCTCGTGTTCCCTCCTTGTCCCAGCATGCCACGCCGGGGCCCCCTGCAGGCGGTCCTGGGACAGAGGCTCCTCGTGTTCCCTCCTTGTCCCAGCATGCCACGCCGGGCCCCTGGTTAGCGCCCCCTGCAGGCGGTCCTGGGACAGAGACTCTTCGTGTTCCCTCCTTGTCCCAGCATGCCACGCTGTGCCCCTAGTTAGCGCCCCCTGCAGGCGGTCCTGGGACAGAGGCTCCTCGTGTTCCCTCCTTGTCCCAGCATGCCACGCCGGGCCCCAGGTTAGCGCCCCCTGGAGGTGGTCCTGGGACAGAGGCTCCTCGTGTTCCTCCTTGTCCCAGCATGCCACACCGGGCCCCTGGTTAGTGCCCCCTGCAGGCGGTCCTGGGATAGAGGCTCCTCGTGTTCCCTCCTTGTCCCAGCATGCCACGCCGGGGCCCCCTGCAGGCGGTCCTGGGACAGAGGCTCCTCGTTTTCCCTCCTGTCCCAGCATGCCACGCCAGGCCCCTGGTTAGCACCCCCTGCAGGCGGTCCTGGGACAGAGGCTCCTCGTGTTCCCTCCCTGTCCCAGCATTCCACGCAGGGCCCCTGGTTAGCGCCCCCTGCAGGCGGTCCTGGGACAGAGGCTCCTCGTGTTCCCTCCTGTCCCAGCATGCCACGCCGGGCCCCTGGTTAGCTCCCCCTGCAGGCGGTCCTGGGACAGAGGCTCCTCGTGTTCCCTCCTTGTCCCAGCATGCCACGCCGGGCCCCTGGTTAGCGCCCCCTGCAGACGGTCCGGGACAGATGCTCCTCGTGTTCCCTCCTTGTCCCAGCATGCCACGCCGGGCCCCTGGTTCGCGCCCCCTGCAGGCGGTCCTGGGACAGAGGCTCCTCGTGTTCCCTCCTAGTCCCAGCATGCCACGCCGGGCCCCTGGTTAGCGCCCCCTGCAGGCGGTCCTGGGACAGAGGCTCCTCGTGTTCCTCCTTGTCCCAGCATGCCACGCCGGGCCCCTGGTTAGCGCCCCCTGCAGGCGGTCCTGGGACAGAGGCTCCTCGTGTTCCCTCCTTGTCCGAGCAAGCCACGCCGGGCCCCTAGTTCGCGCCCCCTGCAAGCGGTCCTGGGACAGAGGCTCCTCGTGTTCCCTCCTTGTCCCAGCATGCCACGCCGGGCCCCTGGTTAGCGCCCCCTGCAGGCGGTCCTGGGACAGAGGCTCCTTGTGTTCCCTCCTTGTCCCAGCATGCCACGCCGGACCCCTGGTTAGCGCCCCCTGCAGGCGGTCCTGGGACAGAGGCTCCTCGTGTTCCCTCCTTGTCCCAGCATTCCACGCCGGGCCCCTGGTTAGCGCCACCTGCAGGCGGTCCGGGACAGATGCTCCTCGTGTTCCCTCCCTGTCCCAGCATTCCACGCAGGGCCCCTGGTTAGCGCCCCCTGCAGGCGGTCCGGGACAGATGCCCCTCGTGTTCCCTCCCTGTCCCAGCATGCCACGCTGGGCCCCTGGTTCGCGCCCCCTGCAGGCGGTCCTGGGACAGCGGCTCCTCGTGTTCCCTCCTTGTCCCAGCATGCCACGCCGGGCCCCTGGTTAGCGCCCCCTGCAGGTGGTCCTGGGACAGAGGCTCCTCGTGTTTCCTCCTTGACCCAGCATGCCACGCCGGGCCCCTGGTTAGCGCCCCCTGCAGGTGGTCCTGGGACAGAGGCTCCTCGTGTTCCTCCTTGTCCCAGGATGCCACGCCGGGCCCCTGGTTAGTGCCCCCTGCAGGCGGTCCTGGGATAGAGGCTCCTCGTGTTCCCTCCTTGTCCCAGCATGCCACGCCGGGGCCCCCTGCAGGCGGTCCTGGGACAGAGGCTCCTCGTGTTCCCTCCTTGTCCCAGCATGCCACTCCGGGGCCCCCTGCAGGCGGTCCTGGGACAG
Organism: Lissotriton vulgaris; assembly: GCF_964263255.1. NCBI lineage: Eukaryota > Metazoa > Chordata > Amphibia > Caudata > Salamandridae > Lissotriton > Lissotriton vulgaris. The sequence goes on from NW_028241210.1 coordinate 10,161, forward strand.
AGGCTCCTCGTGTTCCCTCCTTGTCCCAGCATGTCACGCCAGGCCCCTGGTTAGCGCCCCCTGCAGGCGGTCCTGGGACAGAGACTCCTCGTGTTCCCTCCTTGTCCCAGCATGCCACGCTGTGCCCCTAGTTAGCGCCCCCTGCAGGCGGTCCTGGGACAGAGGCTCCTCGTGTTCCCTCCTTGTCCCAGCATGCCACGCCGGGCCCCTGGTTAGCGCCCCCTGGAGGTGGTCCTGGGACAGAGGCTCCTCGTGTTCCTCCTTGTCCCAGCATGCCACACCGGGCCCCTGGTTAGTGCCCCCTGCAGGCGGTCCTGGGATAGAGGCTCCTCGTGTTCCCTCCTTGTCCCAGCATGCCACGCCGGGGCCCCCTGCAGGCGGTCCTGGGACAGAGGCTCCTCGTTTTCCCTCCTGTCCCAGCATGCCACGCCAGGCCCCTGGTTAGCACCCCCTGCAGGCGGTCCTGGGACAGAGGCTCCTCGTGTTCCCTCCCTGTCCCAGCATTCCACGCAGGGCCCCTGGTTAGCGCCCCCTGCAGGCGGTCCTGGGACAGAGGCTCCTCGTGTTCCCTCCTGTCCCAGCATGCCACGCCGGGCCCCTGGTTAGCGCCCCCTGCAGGCGGTCCTGGGACAGAGGCTCCTCGTGTTCCCTCCTTGTCCCAGCATGCCACGCCGGGCCCCTGGTTAGCGCCCCCTGCAGGTGGTCCTGGGACAGAGGCTCCTCGTGTTCCTCCTTGTCCCAGGATGCCACGCCGGGCCCCTGGTTAGTGTCCCCTGCAGGCGGTCCTGGGATAGAGGCTCCTCGTGTTCCCTCCTTGTCCCAGCATGCCACGCCGGGGCCCCCTGCAGGCGGTCCTGGGACAGAGGCTCCTCGTGTTCCCTCCTTGTCCCAGCATGCCACGCCGGGGCCCCCTGCACGCGGTCCTGGGACAGAGGCTCCTCGTGTTCCCTCCTTGTCCCAGCATGCCACGCCGGGCCCCTGGTTAGCGCCCCCTGCAGGCGGTCCTGGGACAGAGACTCTTCGTGTTCCCTCCTTGTCCCAGCATGCCACGCTGTGCCCCTAGTTAGCGCCCCCTGCAGGCGGTCCTGGGACAGAGGCTCCTCGTGTTCCCTCCTTGTCCCAGCATGCCACGCCGGGCCCCTGGTTAGCGCCCCCTGGAGGTGGTCCTGGGACAGAGGCTCCTCGTGTTCCTCCTTGTCCCAGCATGCCACACCGGGCCCCTGGTTAGTGCCCCCTGCAGGCGGTCCTGGGATAGAGGCTCCTCGTGTTCCCTCCTTGTCCCAGCATGCCACGCCGGGGCCCCCTGCAGGCGGTCCTGGGACAGAGGCTCCTCGTTTTCCCTCCTGTCCCAGCATGCCACGCCAGGCCCCTGGTTAGCACCCCCTGCAGGCGGTCCTGGGACAGAGGCTCCTCGTGTTCCCTCCCTGTCCCAGCATTCCACGCAGGGCCCCTGGTTAGCGCCCCCTGCAGGCGGTCCTGGGACAGAGGCTCCTCGTGTTCCCTCCTGTCCCAGCATGCCACGCCGGGCCCCTGGTTAGCGCCCCCTGCAGGCGGTCCTGGGACAGGGGCTCCTCGTGTTCCCTCCTTGTCCCAGCATGCCACGCCGGGCCCCTGGTTAGCGCCCCCTGCAGACGGTCCGGGACAGATGCTCCTCGTGTTCCCTCCTTGTCCCAGCATGCCACGCCGGGCCCCTGGTTCGCGCCCCCTGCAGGCGGTCCTGGGACAGAGGCTCCTCGTGTTCCCTCCTAGTCCCAGCATGCCACGCCGGGCCCCTGGTTAGCGCCCCCTGCAGGCGGTCCTGGGACAGAGGCTCCTCGTGTTCCTCCTTGTCCCAGCATGCCACGCCGGGCCCCTGGTTAGCGCCCCCTGCAGGCGGTCCTGGGACAGAGGCTCCTCGTGTTCCCTCCTTGTCCGAGCAAGCCACGCCGGGCCCCTAGTTCGCGCCCCCTGCAAGCGGTCCTGGGACAGAGGCTCCTCGTGTTCCCTCCTTGTCCCAGCATGCCACGCCGGGCCCCTGGTTAGCGCCCCCTGCAGGCGGTCCTGGGACAGAGGCTCCTTGTGTTCCCTCCTTGTCCCAGCATGCCACGCCGGACCCCTGGTTAGCGCCCCCTGCAGGCGGTCCTGGGACAGAGGCTCCTCGTGTTCCCTCCTTGTCCCAGCATTCCACGCCGGGCCCCTGGTTAGCGCCCCCTGCAGGCGGTCCTGGGACAGAGGCTCCTCGTGTTCCCTCCTTGTCCCAGTATGCCACGCCGGGCCCCCTGCAGGCGGTCCTGGGACAGAGGCTCCTCCTGTTCCCTCCTTGTCCCAGCATTATACGCCGGGCCCCTGGTTAGCGCCCCCTGCAGGCGGTCCTGGGACAGAGGCTCCTCGTGTTCCCTCCCTGTCCCAGCATTCCACGCCGGGCCCCTGGTTAGCGCCCCCTGCAGGCGGTCCTGGGACAGAGGCTCCTCGTGTTCCCTCCTTGTCCCAGCATGCCACGCCGGGCACCTGGTTAGCGCCCCCTGCAGGCGGTCCTGGGACAGAGGCTCCTCGTGTTCCCTCCTTGTCCCAGCATGCCACGCCGGGCCCCTGGTTAGCGCCCCCTACAAGCAGTCCTGGGACAGAGGCTCCTCGTGTTCCCTCCTTGTCCCAGCTTGCCACGCCGGGCCCCTGGTTAGCGCCCCCTGCAGGCATCCTGGGACAGAGGCTCCTCGTGTTCCCTCCTTGTCCCAGCATTCCACGCCGGGCCCCTGGTTCGCGCCCCTTGCAGGCGGTCCTGGGACAGAGGCTCCTCGTGTTCCCTCCTTGTCCCAGCATGCCACGCCGGGCCCCTGGTTAGCGCCCCCTGCAGGCGGTCCCGGGGCAGAGGCTCCTCGTGTTCCCTCCTTGTCCCAGCATGACACGCCGGGCCCCTGGTTAGCGCCCCCTGCAGACGGTCCGGGACAGATGCTCCTCGTGTTCCCTCCTTGTCCCAGCATGACACGCCGGGCCCCTGGTTAGCGCCCCCTGCAGGCGGTCCTGGGACAGAGGCTCCTCGTGTTCCCTCCTTGTCCCAGCATGCCACGCCGGGGCCCCCTGCAGGCGGTCCTGGGACAGAGGCTCCTCGTGTTCCCTCCTTGTCCCAGCATTCCACGCCGGGCCCCTAGTTCGCGCCCCTTGCAGGCGGTCCTGGGACAGAGGCTCCTCGTGTTCCCTCCTTGTCCCAGCATGCCACGCCGGGCCCCTGGTTAGCGCCCCCTGCAGGCGGTCCCGGGGCAGAGGCTCCTCGTGTTCCCTCCTTGTCCCAGCATGACACGCCGGGCCCCTGGTTAGCGCCCCCTGCAGGCGGTCCTGGGACAGAGGCTCCTCGTGTTCCCTCCCTGTCCCAGCATTCCACGCCGGGCCCCTGGTTAGCGCCCCCTGCAGGCGGTCCTGGGACAGAGGCTCCTCGTGTTCCCTCCTTGTCCCAGCATGCCACGCCGGGCACCTGGTTAGCGCCCCCTGCAGGCGGTCCTGGGACAGAGGCTCCTCGTGTTCCCTCCTTGTCCCAGCATGCCACGCCGGGCCCCTGGTTAGCGCCCCCTACAAGCAGTCCTGGGACAGAGGCTCCTCGTGTTCCCTCCTTGTCCCAGCTTGCCACGCCGGGCCCCTGGTTAGCGCCCCCTGCAGGCATCCTGGGACAGAGGCTCCTCGTGTTCCCTCCTTGTCCCAGCATTCCACGCCGGGCCCCTGGTTCGCGCCCCTTGCAGGCGGTCCTGGGACAGAGGCTCCTCGTGTTCCCTCCTTGTCCCAGCATGCCACGCCGGGCCCCTGGTTAGCGCCCCCTGCAGGCGGTCCCGGGGCAGAGGCTCCTCGTGTTCCCTCCTTGTCCCAGCATGACACGCCGGGCCCCTGGTTAGTGCCCCCTGCAGGCGGTCCTGGGATAGAGGCTCCTCGTGTTCCCTCCTTGTCCTAGCATGCCACGCCGGGGCCCCCTGCAGGCGGTCCTGGGACAGAGGCTCCTCGTGTTCCCTCCTGTCCCAGCATGCCGCGCCGGGCCCCTGGTTAGAGCCCCCTGCAGGCGGTCCTGGGACAGAGGCTCCTCGTTTTCCCTCCTTGTCCCAGCATGCCACGCCGGGCCCCTGGTTAGCGCCCCCTGCAGGCGGTCCTGGGACAGAGGCTCCTCGTGTTCCCTCCATGTCCCAGCATGCCACGCCGGGCCCCTGGGGAGGATTCCCGCCTCCTGCAGGCGGTCCCGGGGCAGAGGCTCCTCGTGTTCCCTCCTTGTCCCAGCATTCCACGCCGGGCCCCTGGTTCGCGCCCCTTGCAGGCGGTCCTGGGACAGAGGCTCCTCGTGTTCCCTCCTTGTCCCAGCATGCCACGCCGGGCCCCTGGTTAGCGCCCCCTGCAGGCGGTCCCGGGGCAGAGGCTCCTCGTGTTCCCTCCTTGTCCAAGCATGACACGCCGGGCCCCTGGTTAGCGCCCCCTGCAGACGGTCCGGGACAGATGCTCCTCGTGTTCCCTCCTTGTCCCAGCATGACACGCCGGGCCCCTGGTTAGCGCCCCCTGCAGGCGGTCCTGGGACAGAGGCTCCTCGTGTTCCCTCCTTGTCCCAGCATGCCACGCCGGGGCCCCCTGCAGGCGGTCCTGGGACAGAGGCTCCTCGTGTTCCCTCCTTGTCCCAGCATGACACGCCGGGCCCCTGGTTAGCGCCCCCTGCAGGCGGTCCTGGGACAGAGGCTCCTCGTGTTCCCTCCCTGTCCCAGCATTCCACGCCGGGCCCCTGGTTAGCGCCCCCTGCAGGCGGTCCTGGGACAGAGGCTCCTCGTGTTCCCTCCTTGTCCCAGCATGCCACGCCGGGCACCTGGTTAGCGCCCCCTGCAGGCGGTCCTGGGACAGAGGCTCCTCGTGTTCCCTCCTTGTCCCAGCATGCCACGCCGGGCCCCTGGTTAGCGCCCCCTACAAGCAGTCCTGGGACAGAGGCTCCTCGTGTTCCCTCCTTGTCCCAGCTTGCCACGCCGGGCCCCTGGTTAGCGCCCCCTGCAGGCATCCTGGGACAGAGGCTCCTCGTGTTCCCTCCTTGTCCCAGCATTCCACGCCGGGCCCCTGGTTCGCGCCCCTTGCAGGCGGTCCTGGGACAGAGGCTCCTCGTGTTCCCTCCTTGTCCCAGCATGCCACGCCGGGCCCCTGGTTAGCGCCCCCTGCAGGCGGTCCCGGGGCAGAGGCTCCTCGTGTTCCCTCCTTGTCCCAGCATGACACGCCGGGCCCCTGGTTAGTGCCCCCTGCAGGCGGTCCTGGGATAGAGGCTCCTCGTGTTCCCTCCTTGTCCCAGCATTCCACGCAGGGCCCCTGGTTAGCACCCCCTGCAGGCGGTCCTGGGACAGAGGCTCCTCGTGTTCCCTCCTGTCCCAGCAGGCCACGCCGGGCCCCTGGTTAGCGCCCCCTGAAGGCGGTCCCGGGACAGAGGCTCCTCGTGTTCCCTCCTTGTCCGAGCATTCCACGCCGGGCCCCTGGGTAGCGCCCCCTGCAGGCGGTCCTGGGACAGAGGCTCCTCGTGCTCCCTCCATGTCCCAGCATGCCACGCCGGGCCCCTGGGGAGGATTCCCGCCTCCTGCAGGCGGTCCCGGGGCAGAGGCTCCTCGTGTTCCCTCCTTGTCCCAGCATTCCACGCCGGGCCCCTGGTTCGCGCCCCTTGCAGGCGGTCCTGGGACAGAGGCTCCTCGTGTTCCCTCCTTGTCCCAGCATGCCACGCCGGGCCCCTGGTTAGCGCCCCCTGCAGGCGGTCCCGGGGCAGAGGCTCCTCGTGTTCCCTCCTTGTCCCAGCATGACACGCCGGGCCCCTGGTTAGCGCCCCCTGCAGACGGTCCGGGACAGATGCTCCTCGTGTTCCCTCCTTGTCCCAGCATGACACGCCGGGCCCCTGGTTAGCGCCCCCTGCAGGCGGTCCTGGGACAGAGGCTCCTCGTGTTCCCTCCTTGTCCCAGCATGCCACGCCGGGGCCCCCTGCAGGCGGTCCTGGGACAGAGGCTCCTCGTGTTCCCTCCTTGTCCCAGCATTCCACGCCGGGCCCCTGGTTCGCGCCCCTTGCAGGCGGTCCTGGGACAGAGGCTCCTCGTGTTCCCTCCTTGTCCCAGCATGCCACGCCGGGCCCCTGATTAGCGCCCCCTGCAGGCGGTCCCGGGGCAGAGGCTCCTCGTGTTCCCTCCTTGTCCCAGCATGACACGCCGGGCCCCTGGTTAGCGCCCCCTGCAGGCGGTCCTGGGACAGAGGCTCCTCGTGTTCCCTCCCTGTCCCAGCATTCCACGCCGGGCCCCTGGTTAGCGCCCCCTGCAGGCGGTCCTGGGACAGAGGCTCCTCGTGTTCCCTCCTTGTCCCAGCATGCCACGCCGGGCACCTGGTTAGCGCCCCCTGCAGGCGGTCCTGGGACAGAGGCTCCTCGTGTTCCCTCCTTGTCCCAGCATGCCACGCCGGGCCCCTGGTTAGCGCCCCCTACAAGCAGTCCTGGGACAGAGGCTCCTCGTGTTCCCTCCTTGTCCCAGCTTGCCACGCCGGGCCCCTGGTTAGCGCCCCCTGCAGGCATCCTGGGACAGAGGCTCCTCGTGTTCCCTCCTTGTCCCAGCATTCCACGCCGGGCCCCTGGTTCGCGCCCCTTGCAGGCGGTCCTGGGACAGAGGCTCCTCGTGTTCCCTCCTTGTCCCAGCATGCCACGCCGGGCCCCTGGTTAGCGCCCCCTGCGGGCGGTCCCGGGGCAGAGGCTCCTCGTGTTCCCTCCTTGTCCCAGCATGACACGCCGGGCCCCTGGTTAGTGCCCCCTGCAGGCGGTCCTGGGATAGAGGCTCCTCGTGTTCCCTCCTTGTGCCAGCATTCCACGCAGGGCCCCTGGTTAGCACCCCCTGCAGGCGGTCCTGGGACAGAGGCTCCTCGTGTTCCCTCCTGTCCCAGCAGGCCACGCCGGGCCCCTGGTTAGCGCCCCTGCAGGCGGTCCTGGGACAGAGGCTCCTCGTGTTCCCTCCTTGTCCCAGCATGCCACGCCGGGCCCCTGGTTAGCGCCCCCTGCAGGCGGTCCTGGGACAGAGGCTCCTCGTGTTCCCTCCTTGTCCCAGCATGCCACGCCGGGCCCCTGGTTAGCGCCCCCTGCAGGTGGTCCTGGGACTGAGGCTCCTCGTGTTCCCTCCTTGTCCCAGCATGCCACGCCGGGCACCTGGTTAGCGCCCCCTGCAGGCGGTCCTGGGACGGAGGCCCCTCGTGTTCCCTCCTTGTCCCAGCATTCCACGCCGGGCCCCTGGTTAGCGCCCCCTGCAGGCGGTCCGGGGACAGAGGCTCCTCGTGTTCCCTCCTTGTCCCAGCATGCCACGCCGGGCCCCTGGTTAGCGCCCCCTGCAGGCGGTCCTGGGACAGAGGCT